>NC_053116.1:30757784-30897784 GCF_010015445.1 Perca fluviatilis | reverse complement strand
GAAACTGACTGAGTCACTCGGCAGACAGACAGGCAGGTCAGTACTGACTCCCGTGTATGTTTCGATATTGTACATTTCTATATGTCCATATGTCTAATCTGACCAATGAAACCTACTCTATCGAGAGAACAGACACATAACCAATCGCATACATACGTACAAAAATGCTCAACTATAATTTGTTGTAAAATATGAGCGAACTAGTTGCTGAGATGTTTCTGTCAAGATGGCTTGTGGGAGTTTAAATAAGGTGTAAAGATTTGAAGTTAGACACTTGTTTCCGTGGCCAACTTATTCTGGGAAGTGCTGCTAAAACCAACTTATCTCTCCCCACTTCCTAATCTATTTGTTATTTGTGTGTGCAAAGCTCCAGGGTGAAGCAGCTGGAAGAGAAGCTGTCAGCGGCCCGCAAGCTGCTGGCCCAGCAGAAGGCCCAGGAGCTGTCCATCCAGAGAGAAAACAGGAAGGCTGACACACACAAGAAGATGACTGAGTTTTAAGCTCAATTCTCTCAAAGACTTGGGGGATGAATGGAAGCACTGCTTGCCTGAAATGAACTTTTGTCCTTTTGCCTGTTGTCAGTTATTTGCAACTCTGTTTAATTTTTAAAGCATTATTTCTCAACGGCATCATGGATTCGAGCTGGCAGTGGTGCCCAGTATATGGAGAATGCAGCAATTGCTGAAGATTCTCTGCTTCTCATTTTATTTTTAAGGACTGAGCAGATTTTTTTGTTTGAACAGCTGTTTGGCTTCAAATTGTACAGTTCACAATAATGTTACAAACTAAATTCGATTTGTGATGAACATTTTGTCTCATTGTATTTTTCTTCATCAGCGCGAAAAACCCTGTGCTTGAAGAACCTACTGTGCATTTTTCTTTTAAATGTGTTCTTTGTGCATACTTGTCTGTGAGAGGTTTCAATCATTCTGGCCAGAGGCTGCTCTGATGGTTAATGCAGCATACCTTGACATGGATTTCTGACTGATTTTTAAATTACATCCTCAGGAGTTGGGAGACCTTTACACAGTTTTGAAGTGAAGCCCCTCCATTCACCCACGCCTCTTACCGGCTCATACACAGCTTCTTTGAAGCTACGACCATGACCCCTCTATTAAATAATGAATTTGTAGTGCAGCTTGTCTGCTCATAGATCGAACACACACTGTCTGTAGGCGGTAGGTGGGTTGGGTAGTGCCTGCGTCTACCTTGCTGCCCTCCAGACTCTCAAGGAAAGGTTTAATTCGTGACGTTAGGGAGCAATTTCTAATCTGAATGTGATACATCATAATAACAGCAACATTTAAAAAGAACCACACAAAACAACTTTTTCAATAAATGCTTTCCAAAAGATTCAGGCAAACTTAAAAATGCCAGACAGGGTAAACCCAGCCCGATCTGCCGGCGATTTGATTTCGCCCTACAGCTCAGGCTGGAAACCTGTACATTTATCCATCCTGCTTCCGTTACAATTTTGCGGGGACCGATCACAAACTGGCTTATCCACCTGGCGTGCTATTGGTGGGTTTAACACGATGACGATAGAGAAGCGACCAAGCAGCTTCTTGTTTACATTCAACATGGCGGCCACCGAAGCGCAGCAACCCGCTGATACCGCTGTCGCTGCTACGTCACCCGGACCGTTGGTCTGATTGGGTGAAGGACTATCCAATTGCGTACAGAGTCATTTGAACTATGCCCGTTGATCACGCCTCTTGTGCAATAGAAAATACAGAGCAGACTCCCCAGACTAATGTTCAATCTTAAAAGATTGAGCTTGGTCTGGTGATAGCCAGACTAGAAATATGCTTAAGTTTAGTGAGAACCTGAGGCCATTAAAGACATGTAGTGACCATCAGCAAGTCCCAGCGATCGTGTTTGACCCTAAAGGGAAAGAGATAGTAAATACCTCATGAGATACAGTGCACTTTGTAAGCCTTCCCTGAAGTCTCTGGGTGGACTCTGGCGGCGCAGAGGGCAGCAGCGCATGCAGAACTCATGAACCCTCCACTCGGTCTCCTGAGGGAAGCTCGCACTCTGATCTGTTGAGTGGCAGCACTTTTAGATTGCTGAGGACTGGAGGGATCACACAAAAAATTGCTGATTGTTGGGGTAAAATGGCAAAATGCAGTGTGTGTGTTGATTTAATGGGATCCCTTTAGGCTCTGTGCTTCAACCCATTTATGAGCCTCGGGTCCCTGAAGGTATTGCTGCCCATCCCAACAGCAGATTAACTGTGTGTGTGTGTGTGTGTGTGTGTGTGTGTGTGTGTTCAGGTCTAGGTGTGTTGTCTACATCCTTGGTCGTCTGTATGCACTTCACACTCCAGTGGACATCTGTCTCGTGTATGGATTCAGACTGGCCTATTAGGTTTTTTTTTTGCTGCTAATCTGCACTTATCAGAACCTGGATTTTGTGATTAAGGAGATGTGATGGAAAAATTGATTGGAAGGCCACTTTGACAGATGTTTTACTAAGGAATTCACATTTGGCTGTCTGGCTGAGGGCTGCCAGACCACAGGGAATGACCTATGAATATGTGCATTAGTTTGAGCTTTATAGTGTTATTCTACCTGGGTCTCTTGTGGTACGAATTTGCAGTCTGACATGGATTGCATTTTCTAATTTCTAGGATGTCCGAAAGTTGCATGCATTTGTACTATTCTCCATTTTTTTATCTGTTTTACAACCTCAATGACAAATTCTAGTTCATGTGAATATTGCAAGTCAGATGCACTTTGGAAGTTTTTTTCAATTTCAGAAAATTGTAAACCCTTTAAATTCTTTCATGTTTTTCTCTGTTTCAGACTACATGAAATAGTTTGACAAAACAATCGCAGCTCACGATCGACTTACTATTTTTAATCAAAGCTGTATAGTAACGAAGTAGAACTACTTCACTACTGTACTTAAGTACTAAAAGGCTGTATCTGTACTCTACTGGAGTATTATTTTTTTCTCCTACTTCCACTTTTACTTGATGAGTTTAATATTTTTACTCCGATACATTTTTTATGTGCTGCATCATTACTCGTTACTGTTGTGAATGCCTCACGCTACGGAGACTGTGTAGGTTACAGTGTGTGTAGTTACGGCTACGTTAGTTAAGTACGATAATCGCGTCGTGTTTCTTTTCATTACGGTTGCCCGTTCAGAAGTCAGAGACGATGTAAGTTTGTACTCATTTCTATTTAGCCATTGTTGCAGCAGATGAAGCTATTCCTGAGTTGTTTCAGTCTGCAATGAGTCCTGAATGTTAACCGTTTGACCCTGTGATGTGAAGCTGCTAGTTTATCTGTATTTTGCTAGCTTGCTAACCTTCCACTACATCACACATTTTATTTCAGTATTTATTAATAAGTGATTAATAACCAACTGTTATATCAGATAAAAGCTGTGACATTAATGTACCTTTTGGGGTTTATTTCAGAAAATTCCTTCATATCCAGCAATGTACAGCTTGTGACTGCCTTAATACCAAGTAAAAAGTTAAACTCCAACAATATGATATTCAAAATTTGAGTGCTTTCTTTAATAACTACATAACACAATATTTGTACTTTTACTTTTAGTACTTGAGTAGTACATTTTAAAATAATCTATTTGCAATACTTAAGTACAAACATTTTTGAATACTTTAGTACTTCCACTTAAGTGGGGTGCTTAAAGAGCACTTCAACTTCTACTCAAGTCACTTTTTTGATAGAGCACTTGTACTTTTACTCAAGTCTGGGTCTCTAGTACTTTTTACACCTCTGTTTTTAATTGGATGGAATGGTTGAGTTTACTCAGTTGTCATGGAGCTGAATCTGTTGAAATGCAAGCTCAGTAGCCATTTATTTTATTTACGTTAGTGCTAACTTGGTTCATAGTAATATACAACTGATAGATGGAATCAAGTATTAAATACAGTACACATTTTCAAAACTTACCATGTAGTCCTATTCGCTCACTTTTCTCCAAACCTTCTCATCTTTTGTTCTGTCTCTGTACAGAACAGACTGAGTCCTAGAGCTCCGGGTGTCTACAGACGTCGACAATAAGTCTGTCCTCCATTTCTGATTCTCAGTGAGCTCACGAGAATCTCAACACTGATAGGCTTTGACAACAGCGTCACAAGAGTTTTTCACTCAAGTTGAAACATTTTAACTTGTCGGTCGATTCGCGTCTGCATTGACTTTGTATGTAATCAAGTCTCACAAAAAAAAATTGCTTTGTGCTTGTTCGGAACAAACCTTTAGGATGTTAGCACGCTCACGTGGCTTAAAGCACACTGTGCCTAAGTACAGACAGACAAGTTCATTCTTGACCTTGAAAAAGTTTGAGAAAACAATCCCATATCAAGGTCCACTTTAGTCTGGCTATCACCAGACCAAGCTCAATCTTTTAAGATTGAGCATTAGCTTTAACATTAACATGAGCTGCAGGGCGAAATCAAATCGCCGGCAGATCGGGCTGGGTTTACCCAGTCTAGGTCCACTTACTTTCTTCTGGGGCGTTCAGCCATATCAGGCGTCATTCAACAGTGTCAAAAGATCTCCATAACAACTGAGCAAACTCCATCTTCCATCAAAGCAGACATTGCAAGCATTCTCTTGTTTTAACCAACAATGTTTTGGGGGGGTCAAGTTGGAAAGATTAACATTTCACTCCCTAACTAGCTGATGTGTGGTGAGCTGGGTGCTACACATTAGTGGTGTTAGAGAGCAGTCCCCACCCCCCCTCCCCCCAAAAGCGCTTTGAGTGTCTATGATAAAGCGCTATATAAATGTAATAAAATAAATAAATAATTTTTTATTTATATTACTGCACTAGAATATTACAGTTGGACCAACTACCTCTACCCTACAATATACAAGTATGTCTTCTACATGGCTCATCAACTAGTGAAAATTATGTCTTATCTACATATTAAAATCCCGTTTACAGGGTTCCAATTTTGAAATAAATCTGGAAAAATCAAAAAGTCAGCTGGGGACTAGAGCTGGGCATACACATTTTAACATACATACCTAAATACATACAACGCATACATCCAAAACTATACAGGCAGATATCACCCAACAGTTTACCAGGAAGCAGCTTGCAGCACCATTACCATCAGGTTCATCATGTGCCAAGCATCTAAGTTATTAAATTAAAGCACGTCTCCTTGTCTAAATTAATTATCAAAGCCCTGGCATATGGATCTACAAAGACAATCACTTAATTGAAATTAGCATTGAAGGTCAATTTTTCAGCAAGATAAATGTAATAAAATTACATTTAATTGTAATTTATAACTTTGTATACTAGCCTGGCATTTTTCACTGCTTTCTTGAGGCATCCAACCTTTATGGAGCTCTACCACCTGATGGACACATTTGTATTTTACCTTTGTCTAAAGTATAATACTGAAATTATGCATATGAAATCCCTGCTGAAAAGGCATGTCTTATCATTTAATGGAAATTAGCTTGTAGTTTCATAAAGACCATCTTCATCTCATTACAGAATTCAATTGACATTATACTGCTGTATTGTGTTTCCAGAGAAAACTGGAAGGACAAATGGAAATTAATATCCGTTCATACTGTATATGAATCTTTGCATACAGACAAAAGACTAGCTAAGCTCGTCTTTTTTATAAGGCGGTGCTTGTTGTACTCATTGTTGTCAGCTTTTCTTCTGCAAATTATGTGCTGGAATCAATGAATAAATACACAGCACGATGCAGATATTTCACCTTGTTTAAAGTGCTGTCTTTCCATATTGTGCTTAATTGCAATTTTCTTCTGTCAGTGTTTTTACATAGTGATCAATGGTTGGTCCTTTGCTGAGCCAGTGGAAATACAATAGTTCGTTGGCAGAGGTCAACATCTCTTTGGGCATTCAGGTGTAACATTACATGTTTTTAAATCTAATTAAATCAGAGGTTTTACTGAGGTGGAGATGCAGATATATGTGAACAGGATTAAAGTGGAAATGAGTTGATCATTTGCTATAAACAGTAATTTAATACTTTTTGATTTTGGTGGATAAATAAACAATTCAGAGAAGCTACTGTTAGTCCACTCAGCCTCTCTGTCCCACTGTAGTCTATATCCACGACGTTCCACTTCCGGGATTGCTCCAATGCCGCCGGAAATTCCGCCGAATGTCCGGTACCTTCTGCTTTCTTTGTGTTGTAATTTTAAACTCTGGTCGATTTATGAGGACTATGGTTAACTGCTCAGATCTCTAGGGTAAATCCAGACAGCTAGCTAGACTATCTGTCGAATCAGAGTTCTTTGTTGCACGACTTAAACAACTTTTGAATGTACACACGTTCCACCAAAATAAGTTCCTTCCCGAGGCTATTTTGCAGCGGCATCGTGGCTCCGTCTGGCGCTTAGCACCACCCAAGACTATTGTTATTGGTTTAAAGAAATGCCAATAAACCAGAGCACGTTTTTCTCCCATCCCGGAATTCTGTGTGGTCTCCTCCGCAGCACTGTGGTGGAAGGTCTGGCAATACGCGACTATTCCCACTATAACCACTCCTCTCAGCCTCTGTCCCACTGTAACCAGTCCACTCAGCCTCTGTCTCACTGCGTTTTTCAAATCCAAAACCTTTTTGAATGAGGTTCTGCATTCACAATGGGGATTATTGTCAAAAACAGCAGACACACCTCACTAAAGGTAAAAGTTCCTAAGTGAACACAGGAGTCACCGTTGGAAGATCCATCATTAGTATTTTTAGCATTTTGCCAGACCCAGCGTGCGCCTGATGTGTGTGGGTTTGATTCGGGTCACTGAGCATGCATGAAGGGTGGTGCAGTGAATCAGGAATTTATTGAGGTAACTTTTTTTTAAACGATGCCCAGGTACAATAATGCCAACAATGACCCATAATGACATCATCTTTTCTAGCCCCGGCCCCGGTGCAACCGCTGTTTCGCACCTCTCGCACTCCCTGACACTCGGCCGGTGAACTTAAACATTTACAACATGCATATCTTCTAGCATGTCAACTAAGTGATTTGGGTCACCTCTCTGGGCAAATGGAGCTCTGGGGTTCTGCAAGCAACACACCAGCTGCTTCTGTGCTGCAGCTGCTGATTTATCTCCATTCTTCTGTTTCTACTGTTCACACAGTTTATCAGGACTGTATCATATGACTTTTTTTTTTAAATTCTGTAACAGGTTTGACTTGAAATGAAGCAAGGTACAATATGCCTACTTGTGATCAAAAAAAGCTGCAGTAGGTAGAAAGCAAAAAAGAAAAGCCAGAATTTCAAGTACTGCAGAGGGAGACCTCTTCCTGCAGCTCTCCTTCTCCCCTGCACGTGTAGAACAGCGAATAGGAACGCTCTCTCTCTGGATTGACCTGTGATTGGCCAAAGTCTCCCACCACAGGCTAGATTTTCTAAAGCCTGAAAAAAGAGACAAGAGGAGGTGCAGAAGTCTAGTTTTCTCTCAGACAACTTTAATTACAATATGCTGAAAGGTTTTTATGGACTTTTTGCCCAACAATGCCAAAAATATACTGCCTACCACAGCTTTTAAGTAAAAGTAAAATTACCAGTTTTTTAGAATGCTCAAAAAAGTACAAGTACACAAAACCCTGAATCCATAAACACTTCTTTGTTCTCTGGCATAGCTGTAGATATGGTTCTCTTTTGTTAAAAATATTCAGAAGTGACTTCATCATCAGCATTTCTCTGCTTCCACTATCTGCCACAGCCTGAAACCTACATCAAGAACAGTTTTTTTAGCACTATAAAAGACATTCGATTTCCGGTCAAATCTGATTGCATGGTACACAGTGTAAAATGAGAGAGTAGAGGCTGGTTTTTATTAATACAAATGTCTCCAAAAGATAATGTGACAGTTATTTATTGATATGAACTTTAAATATCAACGCCTAAACGAATGATTATAGGCTTGAAAATCATGCTTGACGAAAATAACCCCAAAACATTCCACTCCTATTCTACTGATTTATCAAGCAATAGAAAAAAATGTGCCCATGCCTTTTTTGGGGTTAAGGGGGGGGAAGAGCTATCCATGACTGGACAAAGAAATATTGAATAGATGCGTTTATTTAAATACTTTGAAAATCACACAGCTGTATTTCTATTTACCAAGCAGTGACTATTGGAAAAAAAAGCGTCACACCTGAATACACATTCACACACACACTGTAACGATACTATAACATTGAAATTGTAGTTGGAATGTTACAATTTTAACTCAAAACCAACCTTATACAGTCTTCTAAACATGTTACATTGTCAGAAAAAAAGAGTATTTTTTTGTGTTGTTTTCTGCAGTTGTAAATTGGTCAAACTTTCTTCTTCTTCTTCTTCTTCGGTTTTATTTTATGAAGGTGACAGCATGAGCTATACGGCTCAATGTCAAAATGGAGTGGTGTGAAGAGATATTTTCGCTGTTGGCCTTTTGCCCTCATAAAGAATTTATATGCCCACTGGAATCAACGAGAGATATTTTATCTTGTTTCTCCGTGAGTAACCTTTTGATAACCTCAAGGAGTGTGACTTGTACTTCCTTAGAAAAATGAAAAGATAAATGAACAACTTTTTTTTGTACAAGATGAGACAGTGTGTCTTCCTTTCAGTGTTAGTGGACGGTGTCCTTCAATGGTGAGATTCTAGATCATTCCAGCCAGCCAAGGAGGAAGAAAGAGTCCCACAGATCCCAGTATGCAGACCAGTACAAACATCCAGAGGAATATCCTGTCAATGACCATGGCCACATACTTCCAATCCTCTTTCACCTAGCAGAGAAGAGACACAGAAGAGAGGGACATTCCAAATGTAATAGCACCTTTCTTTTTACAAGCTGTCAGTTTTCACCATTGATTGATTTCTCTCGAATGGCTGATTTTTTCATTATCAGGCAGCTTTCTCCTAAATGTCAATCAATTCTTGCTTGTCTCTCTTATAAAAAATTCAAGGTCAAATTACGGAGGTCCCATTGGCCTTTCAGGCTACAGACAGAACGAGCATTGCAGTGTTGACCATGACTGGTGTCAATAAATGCAATAACATTTTGCATAGTTATATTTTTTTAATAATTGTACACATTTTACAACCTTCTCCTCCTATTCTACCAAGACCTCATTCATTTTTGTTTTGCCAGCGACTTAACAATTAACACTAGATCAGTACTGTATACTTAAAGATGCAGTAGGTAAGTCTTATAAAACTAACTTTCTGTCATATTTGCTGAAACTGACCCTATGTTCCAGTAGAACTGCATGAATTATGTAATATAAAAAAATCCAGCTCCTCTGGCACCACCTACAGCCTGTAGTGCGATTGGCAAAATTCCACCGCTCCCGGTCGATATTCTCCAATCAGGGCCACAGGGGGTGTTTATCTGCCTGTCAATCACTGCTCATGCACGCACACACATATAAGAGCGTTCTCCCCTCCCCCCTCCCTGTGCACGACCTGCAGAAAGGTTTCCCTAAACTCGGGTGAATATTGGAGTGGCTTTTCAGAGGTGGCGTGAGCTCCGGGATTTTAAAGATCTGAAGAACGATGCAGATGTAGCCACATTTCTTCTCGACAGGTAACATAATTACCATAAATGATTTATCTTTCACTTGGTTATTAGTAGTCAAAAGTCCACAAAGCTATGTTGGTGAGGACAATAGTAACGTTTGCACAATGGTCGGTCTGATATGATGCTGAAATGGCTAATGCTAGCCTGCTAGTTAGCATCGTTTTACGGTTGGTGAGTAAACATTGTGTTATTGAACATGTTGTCTGATTGCCTAGCAGTTCTGTCAAACTCCGTTGTGTGGGAGGGGCTTAGGAGACGGTTTGGGCTGCAGCAGAAAGGGGGGAGGGACTGAGAAGTTGTCGATGTTCAAATTTGTTGGCAAAGTCCTGGATCTTCATAATCTTACCTACAGCAGCTTTAAAGTGACTATATGTAACTTTTAAATGTTTCTGAAACTGTAATTTTCCATCTGACGATCATGAATGACCTGTAACAGCAAACGTGACTAACAGTGAAAAGAACGTTATTTTTATATAGTTTTTATTAATTCCTCTGCCCAGGTCCGATTTTTCCCACAAAGTGACAAAGTGATTTATGGCAATAGGCGGCGCTACAGAACACACATTCTGATGGGTCACAGATTTCGGCATAACACTGGAAAAGCTTCTGTTAGTGTATCCAGCCAGGTAAAGGGTACCAGGAGATTTCTTTATATAGGTCCAATTATATTTTTTATTTTATTTTAGAAGTTCTCTGCTGTAGTTATGGCTGATACTGTGGCAGGGCCATCACAGAAGAGAAGGACATTAAACAAAGAACAAATACAAGCTAAAAGGGAAAGTGAAAGACAATGGGCAAAATCCGAGTCACACTCGGTCGGGCTTTCAACAGATGGAGACAATGACGGGATTGTAAATTATTCAAAACCAACCCCGAATTGGCCATCAGGTATGTCATATATCAATTTAATTTAGAAAAAACTTTAGATTGCACAATGTGGTTGTACGCCAGTAGCCAACATTATATTACGTCCCTCTTCCATTTAGCCCAGACGTTTATTCCTTTTAGTCCGTGTTGGCCTGCTGCTCTCTTTTCACTTGTCCCCCCTGTAACGTTACTTGTGTAAAGCCTCCTTGGGTTTCATGAAATGCGCTATATAAATCTAAGTTATTATTACGTTGGTTGCTACAACAAACTCTTAATGCTTTGGCTCCTGACACAGTGATATCCGCTTTAGCTCACAGTACATCCAAAGTAGGCTAAGTTACCGTATGCAACACTTGAAATGCAACGATGCATCTGTAATCTGTTCTCTTATTTAAATGAATGATTTTCTGTCTGAGCAAAACATTCATCACAACTATATGACCTCCCCGTAACGCTAACTCCTAGACCTTTACGACAAGTGTGGTAAAAACACTATCACTTTTGTCCAAAGGGGAAAATGAAATCAACACAAACTCAAAGTTACATATAGACACTTTAAAAGCTTTTTGCTGCGTAGCAGTTTCCTAATCAAAATACATTTTTACTGATGTATTTCAAAGTGATAAATATGAGTTATGTAATTTTTTGACACTGTCAAAACTAAAGACCATGCAGTATGACACATGAACAGGCAACATGAGGTAAAGTCTCAGTAAATTGTCCCTTGTCTGATGGTGATTTGCTCTCGGAAACTTATGTATATAATGAAAGCACGTTTTATAACAATTTCGGTAAACGTGGTTGGATTATAAGGCATGGCCTGTTGCGCTTATGCACTAAGAATTTTATATTTGCACAGGTGATTACAGATTGAATATTTAGTTTTTTCCTCATTAAATACATAGTAGCTCAAATTTCAGGTCACAGCCCTATTACATGTGCTGAGAGAATTGCACTTGTGTCCAAAACTATTGAATCTGACAAATGAGTTGAATGTTTGAGTTATAAGGAGCTCTCTTTAGATTTTTTATCAAATATCAGCGCTATGTAAACATTTAGAAACTATAATGTCATTACCAAGGCTTTACTGATTACTTAAATAAATATGGTTTCAACTCACTGAAAAATCTGCATCCTCGGCCCTGAGATGATCAGCGACGTACTGAACTCCTTCTATGGCCCGTTGCATAGCTGGGGAAATAGTTGAAACCAAGGTGCCCTGTTGGGTATTCTGGTCTTTAGTGGACTCTACTGTGAGGGTTTCTGCTAAGTGATCTGTAGGGCTTTGTTTCTTCACCCACCCTGCAATTGTCATGAGCCCAGGCCCTTCATCATGCAGACAGCAGTACTGGAAGCTGCTGGAGCGACACCGAGGCCCAGCTCTCTGAGGAAGCTCCTTCTGTTGGTCACACATTTGCTCTACGCTGATAGATCGGCCATTTGGGGCCATTGTAATTGGTTCTTCCGTGGATAGGCTGCAGAGTGGGCCCAGTGGCAATGTTGGGGCCAAGGACAGTTGGGAAGAAGATGAGGCTGCAGAGTTGTGGGCCCGTAGGGACTGTTTCTCAGAGAGAACAGAATACTGACCGGATCCAGACCGGCAGAAAATGTTGGCCTTTAGATCATCCTCGTTGTGGTTCTCAAGAGGGGAAGAGAGTGGAGAAGGTGAGCAGACAAGGATGCTTGGACTGTCAGATGGAGTCTTTGGGAGTGTATTCTCTACCTGCCCCATCTGTCTCAACCCTGTCTCTAACCCTGTCCAAAAGGCTTGTGAGTTGCCTGTTGCAGATATGGTGGTAGGACGGTGCATCATCTCGATAAGCTTTTTGCAGTTCTGCTTGGCTGTGCCTGGCGGACGCTTCATGAAGAGGACTCGAGGCACCATGTCCAAAAATACTCTCCGCACCCAGTGAGGCATGCCATGGGTTTGTGGTGATCGGTGATGTACGTTCAGCACAAAGACAGTAATTATGATGGAGAGTGTGACAAAGACCATGGTGAACAGCAGATATTCACCAATCAGTGGAATAACCAGTGATGTAGACGGTATAATCTCTGTGATCAGCAGGAGGAATACTGTTAGGGACAGTAACACTGAGATACACAAGGTGATCTTCTCTCCACATTGCGATGGCAAATAAAACACCAACACAGTCAAACAGGAGATAAGAAGACAGGGGATGATAAGGTTAATGGTGTAAAACAACGGAAGCCTCCGGATGATGAAGTAGTAAGTGATGTCTGAGTAGATCTCTGTGCAGCACTCGTACTTTTTGGTATTGTACTTGCCCACAGCATTGACAATGACCCACTCGCCGCTCTCCCAGTAGTCCATCTGGTCCACATCACTGGCCATGCTGATCAGATCAATTTTGGCGCGGTCATAGGTCCACGAGCCAAACTTCATCTTGCAGCTTTGCTGGTCAAAAGGAAAAAAGGTGACATCTATGCTGCATGAAGACTTGTAAATGGCCGGTGGCATCCATTTTATCTGACCGTCATAGAACAGATGGGCCTTAGTGAGGTGAGTTACCGCAAAGTCGCCATCAGCGCTGCACATAAAGAAAGGGATATAAGAGGGGAGAAAAGTTGGGTGGATGGGGGGAGAATAAAATGTACTTTACATTTTTACCTTCATCAAGAATTGCATTACAATACCAAATTCTTCAAGCAATACTTTTTTAGATCACAAAAATCTTAATTTTGGTAGAGTGAACCTTGATTCTTAGATACAAATGTTCTTGTTTTTGACCACATCTCATGGTTCTCTTCAATGGACGGAGTTCGGTCTTTTGTAAGTTGACTGTTTTTAACCACTCACAAAAAAGAAACATAATTTAGCACTAAGCAAAATTTTAGTATTGCAGTTATTAAATAGTTCTTGTAACAAGCATTGACTTCCTGTAAATACAAGCTAGAAGCTATTTTATTTGAATGTCTGGCTGAACAAATGAGGGCCTTTTTATAAAGTCTGACAAGTGGATACAAAATGCTAAATTTTACATCACTGATATTCTTTAAACAATAACTATGTCAGTAGGTGAACATAATTGGGGAATTATTTAGTATGATTCAAAGGTTTTGTTTCTTTTCTCTTATTTTACTCACTCGCTACATAATATTTGGTAATATATGTATACCAATGACACTCACATTTACATGTCTATATAATCAAGCAAATAAAAGATTGCATGTCCAGTGTTGGGTAAATAAAAATAAAATGAATGGGAAATTTGGCAAAATAAATTATTTTTGGTGCCAAAGAAGAAATACTGGAAGTCAGTGATCTAATCTCTAAAAACTGTCATGGCGACAGCTTCCCCATCCTCCTCTCTCTCATCTCCTGCCTTCATAATCTGATTAATCTTTGTTGAAATTCTCTCATCGTTCCAGCCCTGCCATGACACACCAGAACCCCACCCATTACTTCCTGCCTCAGGTCATCGTCTGACCGAGTCATCTGTCCACCTTGTTGCAATTAGCTTCAGTACATATCCAGATTATCCATCAGTCACTGTGTTAGATTGTCAATGTTGCCATCATTCTGTTCTGCCTGTATCTGATCAGTTCTGCCATAGCCCTCTGTATTCCTTCCTTGTTGCCAAATGTAAGCCTATGTTTTGACCTAGTAAAGAACATTGAAGGGCCAATGCATGTTGTCTGATCAAGTATTACATTAAAGTTAGTCTATATCGATGACCTCTCATTTCCGTGATTGCTCCGGTGGCTGAAAATTTCGCCGGATGTCCCTTATTATGGCTGGATGTCCGTCACCTTCCGCTTTCTTTGTGTTGGCAGATCTCTGCAGGGTAAATCGAGATAGCTAGACTATCTGTTGAATCTGAGTTTTCTGTTGCACGACTAAAACAACCTTTGAACGTACACATGTTCCACCAAAACAAGTTCCTTCCCGAGGCTATTTTGCAGAGGCACCGTACCTGCATGCGCCCAAGACGATTGTTATTGGTTAAAGAAATGCCAATAAATCATGGACTGTTAATATTTACAATTTACAACCTACGCAATAAACCAGAGCACGTTTTTTTCCCATTCTGGAATGCTGCCAGACCCTCCTTTGCAGCGCTATAGTGGAAGGTCTGGCAATGCGAGACTACAATAAAGTCAACCTAAGTCAGATATTTTGGTGTAGTCATAGATTTAAGATCTAAATCAATCACATCAAGACATCAACAACATCAGCCTTTTACCAACATAATAATATAGCAATAATTAAAGAATTAATGTCGAAATCTCTAGTCTACATCTTCAGTAGGTTCAGAAATCAGACATATACAGCTCACTCTGAACTCTGCTGCTCAAGTCTTTACAAGCCTAAGAAAGTAAAGCACGTAACGCACAAATTTAGGATAAAAATACCTATTTTCTTTGTTTCTATCTTTAAATGCATATTTATTTATTTCATGTAATTTTATTGTTTTAGTCAGTGTCTGATGTAAAACTCAGATATTTCATCACGAGGAAGCAAAATGATGTTTGTATAATGACTTGAATGTGATAGTTTTATTTATTTAATGTCTGTTTCTGATACAGTTTTTATATTAGCTGATTTGCCTTATTTAGAGTTAAATAAATACAGGTCGACTGGATGCATCTTATCTGAAGCCCTTAAAAACACACCCAATTACATTTCATCTTCTAATTCCCAGCGTAATGTATTGCTTTGTACGATGTGTCGAGCGTTGTTTGTAACCACATCCATTATGGCTGACCTCGTTCACATTTATTTTAGCTAAATTACTTTATGACATTGGCACAGGACAAGATGTTTGGCACAGCAACAGAATCTTCATGTTTTCCCTCCAGTCATACCGTCTGTTGAAATTAAATCATTAGTTGCTATGTGATTATTTTTGCCTTTAATGTGGCAACATTTAAAGGTGCCATTATGCTCATTTTCAGGTTCATACTTTTATTTTGGGTTTCTACCAGAACATGTTTACATGCTTTAATGTTAAAAAAAAACCATAATTTTTCTCATACAGTCTGTCTCTGTTTCTCTGTCTGAAACGCTCCATTTTAGCACCTGTTCTTTAAGTCTGCTTCCCGAAAAAGCCCAGTCTGCTCTGATTAGTTAGCCTTACCGGGTCTTCCGCATAATGCGCTCTCGGAATGACTGTAGCACTTTCTACCTATAGTGTAATTGTGACACCACAACAGTACGGAAGTCCTGCCGGCTTGTTTAAAGGAACAGTTTCTGAATACGGGCTGTGTGCAATTCTCTGTGGATTGAGCGTTTTCATACTTTCACAGTATTTATATAGCACCTCGACCTGCTTCATAATGAAAAAGGACAAGGAAAGCTCACTTTTTACAATATGGGACCTTTTGGACAATATGGGATCCCAGAAACTCTCTAAATTTCTTCACATGAAAACAAGCTACTGCATTGACACAGATCCTCACTTGTTGTAGAGGACGATGTCGGGCCTCCAGATGATCTCTGAGGGAATACGGATGGAAGTTACATTTTCGTATTCTTCCGGGTTCCAGCGGAGTTTGTAATCATTCCATTCCTGTAGGAAATCATTGATCATATTTATATTCTGTAGCTTTATATACAACTGAATCTTTAGCATGTGTTTTTATCTCTCATTATGACATACTTGCTTGACCCAGACGTTTGTGGTCATCATCTGGTTCTTCTCATCCTGATTTCATGTAAACAGAAGAGAAATTACTGTGACATGCATCTCCTTTCAAATGAATTGTATGTCAGTATTCATGACCATATAGGTAGAATTTCTTTGAACATCTCATAATAAAGATATTTCATGTATCAGTTTCAAATCCACATACATACCCTCCATTCATAAAGACTGATTAGTTGTGTAATACACCAGAAAAAAAAAAAACTTAAGGCAGTGCTTCATGCAAAAACACCCTCACTGTACGGTGTCTTCTATTGCTTTGCTGCCACTGCTGGCAAGCTGCTATCTCCAGCTCTTTCGCTGCAACATCTAAGACACAACAGTCAGTGAAAACACACTGTAGGAGAAGACAACTTCACCAAGAGCTGACTCTCACTACTAGGCATGTGAAGCAAGCACTGCCACCTAATTGTGTGACAAAAACCTGGAGAATCATCCCAGTAACAATGCAGGCTGCACTTATTCAATCTTAAAGCTGCACTGAATGGCAGTTAGAGGGGTTATTAAACAGTTTTACCTTAAGCCAACAGAAACCCTGCAACATAATTTGTGTCTGTTATGCGAAGATAAGACAAGAGGCAAGTGAGAGTAGAGATGTTATTTTGTTGAGACCAGCTCTGTCTGGATTTTACTGCCAGTGATAGCATGCTTGACAACTGAATTTAATTTGGGAAAATAATTCAATCTCTTCTGTTGTGGTTTAATTTCCGCTGATAGGTGATCTGTATATTTAGATTTATTTCTTTCCTGGTGAAGCTTTGAGCTGGTTGTTATTATGATCATAATTAATATAATACATACTACAGAAAGAGGGCCAAACCAGAATCTAAACTTAACAAAGAGATATTTTCAGGTAGGTTTACGTGCCGTGCTGCAGCTGACCAGTTTATTAGCTATTCAGCCTGTAAACTGGTATTAACAGTGCACTTTTCCCCGGTGAATGTTTGTTAGGTTGCTCGTTCAACCAGCTTAGGGTGCAGGAGGAGACGTGGGTTCATGTTTGTAAGTTAGATAAGACAGAAACTTTAGCAGAAAAGCTATTCTCGGTGGTCATTTAAGCAGGTTTCTGTATGGCTGTGGTAACCATCTGCGGAGCATTATGCCTGGAGCAGATATGCTGTAGCAGTAAAAAAAAAAAAAAAAGCAATTTTATTTCAGTTGGATTTTAATAATGATATCCGGTGTTGGCTATTGGTGAAACTTGACAATGCTGTGAGTTTTTACTCACCACATCAATAAGCTGGGCAATAGACAGTCCAAAGTGGACTAGCACTGTGTCTGAGGTGTTTTCCACAGGCCGGGAGAGCTTATTGTAATGTACGAACAGATCGTGGAGCAGCCTCTCTTCAGCGTGGGCACGAGGTCCAACTTGGAAACAAACTGAGGGGAAAGAAGCAGAGATTAGCAACACATTCTTTTCAGCACTTATGTGTCATTAAATGTCTTTTTTGTATTTTGAAACAATACATTTGCTTACAGTGTAAGAGTAGTTAATATTGCTACTCCTTTGTGTTCATTTACGACAGAGGCATTCTATAGACTTATAACCAGTTCGAATTGTATCTCTTTTTGCACATTTATTTGAAATAGAAACCCTGATTTCAAATGCATATTATTAATACTGAATATTTTTTGTACCATCTACAATACAATCATTTATAATGAATTTAGCTGATCTATGCCCCTTTGAAAAATTCACTGTACAGATTGCAATCTAAAAGGAGGGTGACCTCTATTATACAGGTGGGATACGGTTACACAGGACTGTATCTGAGGGATGGGGGGGGAGGAGGGGGGAGGAGATGAGAGAAGGAAAAAGCGGAAGCATGAATCTGAGTCTGAGGACATCCTCTGGGTCTCTGAACAGACGTGCTGATGGAGCGATCTGTCGAGACGTCTCATCCTTACCTCCCTCCCTCTCACTCTCTCTGCCATGGCCACTCTGATGGAGCAACTCAAAACTCCCCCCACCCCCTCCCCCGCAGTGAGGATGACCTAACAAGGTCTGGGAACAATTAAAGAGACTGGGTTCGTCCCGAGACTCGTACAGTACAATGTCCTTTGTATTCCAATCCTTTTTTCCATATTCAATAAGGCATTTTTCTATTCTGGACATTGATGAAATGATATGTCATTGAATTACCTGCACAATGCACATAGGCTGTATTTTGTTTCAGCACAGCCTTACTGATGTTTCATTATGCCTGGCACTATATATTGTATATATTGTTCTTTCTGTGAATAAGCTATCCATCTATCTATCCATCTTAAACAAAGATGCTCTGCTGTTCTAACTTGTATTCTTAAAACAGGGACACAGGTGTTGTTGTCATGCTGCTGGCCTTCCTCTCAGGTTTTCCTACCCACTCAATCAAAGCTGATGGACTGTCCTTCAGTTGCCTGAAAACTGGCATCCTCTGTTTTTAAAGACTTGGGATCAATATCTTATTAAATGGATATAGTTTCTTTTTTTCCCTCCACATCTTCACTTCCTTTTCTACCTGAATGTGTTTGACATGTCCAGATGCTCAACAACCTTGAAATGTCTTTACATTTATAGATGAAAGGAACCAACATTGGTACTTTTGTTCCATCATATCAGCTCAGAGTGATATCTGTTAAAGGCAGCTGATATTATAATATGTATTTATGTCAATAAAGAGGGACGCTCCACTAGATTCTAAAGCAGCCTTGCAACTAATGGGTTTAGATGGGGGAGCTCGCAGGGTGTCATGCCTGTGACAATGTGTGGGTCAGAGCCGTAATGTGTGCAGGAGAAAATAGGTAACTGTTGGATGAGTTTACTGCTGTATAATGGGGTTTACAGGACACTATAATTAGCACCTGCAGACTGTGATGTTAACAATCACTTAGCATGGAGAAACCTGAACTTTGATTCCAGTTGGCTGTCATATATTTACTTGACTTTCATTTTTCTATTTTTGTGAGAATATCCAGTTCCTTCTCCTTTAAATCATGACGTTCCCCTGAATAAAATAAAATGAATTATGTAAATCATCCAGAAAAGTTAATAAAATAAAAAAGCAAATGTAATTTCTAGTAATGTTTATTTGCTGATATTGCTGTTTCGTCCTGCTTATTTATCTAGATGTATCAGAGCTACTGGTCCCAGTTCTGTCCTAATTTGATCAATGTATTGTCATAGGCCAGTAATGTATGAGCAGCACATATTACTTTCTATGAGTCCTGCTCCGGCACTAGGCAGACTGAGCTTGTTACCAGGTCACTAAGCAACAGAGGCAGTTTCTCACTCCTTGTCCAATAAAAACAAAGTTTTTGTGTCTTGAAGGTTGTGTGTTTTGTCAGCGATTGTGGTCGTCATCTTGTCAGATTCTTCGGATAAACGATTGTGGTTGGGAGGTTTATTTTTGTTTGTTTTTAAGCAAAACCCTCTTCTGCGTTTTTAAAACATTTTCTTTGGACACTTTCCGTCACTTTCAAAATAATATATTCATGACATAAACAAAACTTAACATAACGAAATAGAGAAAATACAGCCACTCTATTTTTGTATAAAGAGCTGTTCAACAGTTAAACTTATTACAGATCCGGGCTCAGGCATCAACTTTGGTGGTGCTGATTGACTTGAGCGCCGCAATATTTTCACCCAAAATCTATGAAATACATATAATGTGTGATGAGTATAAAAGTTAAAACACCCTCTCAATAAGCATAGGCCAGCCTCCCCCCAAGCAAATATTTAAAATACATAACCCGCTCACCCTTTTCTGATATGATAGCCCATCACTCCTCACTCCCCAATAATTTCACACAGCCCCTTATAAAGAAAGAAAGAAAGAAAATGAGAAATTAGTAAATTAATTACCTTGTGGAGGAAGACTGAAGACAAGTATGCTCAAACATTTGTATAAATCCATAGTGAACTCCCTCCAATTTCAGTCCCAATGGTCAGTCATCCGTCCCATAACAGTCTTCAGGAGGTTCAGATCAGGTTAAATAGCCAGATGGAGAGGTCATGTTAGTCTGTATCAGCCCCGGCCTGGTGTTCCTCCTGGTTCCATCTGTCCATCTCTTCAGTTGCTCTTCTGAGTGTCCGTTTGAAAGAGCACAGACCTGTAGTTTAGTTTCCCTGACCCAACACTTGAAAGTTCCTCCTCTCTCCGCTGGAATCCTTAATCCAAGTGGTTTATCCCGCTCTTCTCCACCCTCCCTGTCTACATTACTCCCTCCCTCGCCTCTCATCTCTCCGCCTCCTCACTTCATCTCCCTCTCTCTCCCTCTCTCACACACACATACACACACACAACACACCTCATTTCTCTGTGCATTCTCTTTCCCTCCTACTTATTTGCTTTTCTTCCTGTTCCAGTTTTCTCTCTCCATCACTTATTTGAAAAACAGTGAACTTTTGTGTGTGTGTGTGTGTGTGTGTGTGTGTGTGTGTGTGTGTGTGTGTGTGTGTGTGTGTGTGTGTGTGTGTGTGTGTGTGTGTGTGGCAAAGAGAGAATATATATACAGTATTCTCTCTTTCCCTTACACAAACAAATCTATCTCAAAAATATCTGTTGAGATTTTCTTACCAGTATACACGAGCACTGCTGTTTGTTTGTTAATGTGTTTGTAAAAAAAAACAGACCAGATCTTTGTATGTGAGCTGCGTTACAGAGTGTGTGCAGAGTGTGCAGTGTGTAGATACCTGTCAAAGTCCAGTCTAGTAGAAGTGCCAATGAGTCATAGAACCTCTGGATACTCTTCAATCTCCTCTCTGCCCAGTTTCCCAGGAGCATAAAATCTCCAATCCCCCCCTTCTCCCTTCATCTTACACCCCTCCTTTCTCTTTTATGTAAACACCCCTGACCCTCTCACTGTTTTTTCCCACATAATGCTTCACACACCGACAGAGATTTCCCTTTCTTTGCAACCTCTCTGTGCTTCACTGCCAGTATGCTTTACAGCTTTTATACGTCAGCAGAGCTCAGTGCCAAGGCTGGCCATCTATTGAGACAGTTGTACATCTTTTTACTTTTCCCCAGCAATGCAAACATGTCATGTTTTGATGACACAAAGTAAGAGATAATAACTGAAGACACTTAAATAAAACCTTGACTCTCAAAAGTCATGTTTACTTGAAACTGGCTAAGGAAGAAACCACTTTGAAACTTATGACTGTGTTACATGATTTAGTCCAACAAAAGAGGTCCAGGCGGAGATATATTCTGCTGCTGTAGATGTCTTTGTGAGATATGCTTCTTTTTAATACACTTTGAGCCCACAGAGAAAAGCCCCCGCAGTGTACACATTGATTTTGTTTCTGATCAAAGACTCTGCTCTCTTGATCCAGTGATGACTAACAGTGACTTGACAGATGAAGAGATTCCTCGCACCGGTGTGTTGCCACAGCGCAGATGTACATTCTTACCATCAGAGATTTGATAGACGATTATTTAGTTGGATTGCTGACAGAAGTCCAACAGGAATTTGTAAGTGGGACAACGCAGCAGCAGGGGGCCACTGGAAGAGGAAAATTTCACTTTCAGTAAAGGGCAGGGTGCACACATACGGCAGTTACAGCCTGGTGGCTGACACATATATTATCTAACACCCACATATAAACACATATAAGCTCCCTCTGTGGCCACCTCAGCTGATGAGGACCATCTGTGCGCTCTTCCAATGTTAAGGGAGAATAAGGACCAGCAATATTCACCTCTTGAAGCAGCCTCTCTAATAATTTGACTTGTCCTGAAATCAGAAAGGATTCGGTGATCCCTAAGGCAAGCATTTTGACCTCTCTCAGATGGTCACAACCCAAACACACTTGCTGACCCTCTGTGGCCATGTTAGTAAGCAGCTGAGGTGGGTGGCTGCTACATACAAATTCCTGAGTTTCCAGAGTTGAAACATCTGGCACCAGAAAAGAGTAAGCTGCACAGTGTCTTGGCATTTGATAGCCCTTTCAATACAACTGGTTTGTATAAAGCCATTATGTGCATACATTTTAGAGCTCTAGGGATGGTAACGAGGAAAAGAGGCGGAACGCATTGGCTGAAATGAAATCTCTGAACCCATCAGCTATTGTCTAACGAGAAAATCAGAATCAAGCAGAGCAGCCAGAGTCCATCAGAAGTAAAACAAGAAAACATGTTCTCCATAAAATATGATCCAGTTTCACCAAAATTAGTGATAGTGCCGTAAAGCGTTACAACACTTCTCCAGGGAGATTGTACCCGCCCAACAAAGTTAACGTTACAGGCGTTAGGGGTGTGTAATGGGAATGACAGAGGCACCATTGTTCCCATTAGTCAGGGAAGCATCAAAATGATTTTGAAGCTGTTATTTTATGGTAAACAAGTTACATAATGTCACTTTCAACACCAACAACTCAAAACTCCACTTGGGCTTGAAAGGAGTGGATACCCTGCCAAACCTAGATTATAAATCGTCATCCTCTCACAAGTCTTTACTCACACGGAGAAAGTGCAGGAGAGACAGAGAGTTATGAGAGACAAGAGGGGGAAGAAACACAATGTACCCACACAAGAAATAGCATGCTCTGGAATATAATACTGATGCTGTGTCAGTCTGTGCATGTTATTTTATATCCGAAAACGGATTAAGGACTATGGTAGACTGGTACAATTGAGTCTGTTTGACTCTGCTGTTCTAGCACAGGGAAAATAAATTACTCAGCCAATTTATTATCATCATCAATAACTTATCAATATTATTATTGATAATTTATTGTTAAAAATGTAAAGAGGCTTTACATTTGTTGAAGAGTACATAATGATATTTGCATAATTGAAGTCTCAACAATCAAGTTTTGGGATTTGAACATTACTTGGGACTTCAATGCCAAGACTTGAGACAGTGTCCCACCTGAGCTTTACTGATGTACATGTAGCTAGTTCCAGGTGTGATTTCTTCAAGTTCGAGTGGCAACTTGGCCAAGTTAGATTGAGGCGAGGCCGACAGTACACTTAGCTGAAAAGCTAAGGCATGAGGTATATTATTTAATATTTATATTAAATATTTTGCTAATATACATTCTTATATAGGCCTATTGTATAAATATGTAATCCAAAGCTTTTATCAACCACACAATGCATTTAAAACAATAACAACAATGACTTTCCACCGTATTAAGACCCAGTGTTACATTTTTTTTCACTGAATAAATGATTACTATAACAAAGATGCCTACCACTGAGCAGTGGTTCCCAAAGGGATCATTTGCAAAAAAAGACAATGCACTTACTTTTCATCATAGGTTTAATGAGACCTAATGAAAGAATGTGTGATCAAATAAAAAGTTTTCTGATACTTCACTGCTAATCTCCACCAGACTCTGTGTTACAGACTTAAAGAACCCAACAAAATTGTGCACAGAGAAGCGAATGAATGATCCTGGTTCAGAATCTGTTTTGACCAATTCAATATTACCATTCATGTCCTATATAAGCAGCTGTGCAATGTATTCTTATAGCAGCACAGTAAGGGCTGGGGTATACTCAATCAGAACTAAGTAAGACATGTTGTATGACCATGTCAGAAAAGCAAATGTATTTATAGCTTTTCTGAATGGCAGGGTGACAAGCCGGCCATCATAGAGATGGGTGAGACGTGATATCGTTTAAATATGGGAATAACAGTGGACATTTTCAGATTGTCTCTCCTGGAAGACATTCATATTGTTGCACTCTGTTGTTCACAGGAAAAGTGGCAAAAATAGTTGTGTCAAGAATGAAGAAAGAGAGCTAGAGAGTGAAGTTCAAACTCTGGCTCCTTTCTCACCTTTACACAGCTGACAAAGTGGGTGTGAATGTCGAATTGCCGGTTTTGGAAAATTACAAAAATGGTTGGACACAGTGCCTCCTAATCCAGTGTCAGGAAAGCGAAGTTGGACCATTCGACATGCACTTCTGACAGAGTATACTGGCCCCTTATGAGTACTGCATGAGATGCTAATGGAATGCACATTCTAAAAATTGAAAAATGTGACCGTATGAAAAAAACGAACAAAAAAATAAAATAGAAAAATAGGTTTAGTATTAGTATCTCATTTAGTTTTATGATTTTGTAGGATTTTGACGCTATGAGTACTAAAGCTTAAATCAAAGTTGTTGTGTTTTTAACTGCATTGCTTTTCTTTCAATAGATGCTTTGCTAGTTACTTAAGATCTAGTTTGTGTAGTTTATTTAGCATTAGAAATAATTCGGACAAACTTCAAAAACAAGACCCAGGTTTAGGACACTTTTCTCTTTCAGAAAGCAAAGAACCTAACTGAAAGTTATGTTTCAAGATTCTTATGTTTATACCAACAATTTAGCCAGAGGAGTTTTTTGCCGTTCTTTAGATTTGCTTTAACTGTGAGCCACCAGTCATTAAAGAACAGAACTTTTACTTAAGAATCTTAGCCTAAATAACCCTAACTTACAACTGGTTGGCTGGTACACTACTCTGTGATCAATAACAACGATAACAATGATGTCCTACATGGACATAGCCCTGTTAGCAGGTATACATGCATCCATATGACAACAAGAATAGTGGGAGGATGCGTTATAGATCTAATGGTAATAAGACAGCCGTCGGTAGCCATGGGGGGGGATTGAATCATACATAGCATTTATGATGGGCTGCCAAAACCCAGTAAAACATCTGTAGTATTGATCATATAACTGAGTGTTCCCTATGAAGCCAGCCTCTGTGATGAGAGCTCCCTGGAACAGCCCCAGGATCTGAGATCACAAGGTCAGCTAGTGCTCAACAGCGCATGTTTTACTTAGTGAGTCACACAGCTCTCTTTGTTACACTCACACTAACGTGCATCCACACAAAAAACCCACACAGACATTCATCTCACACATGCATAAACACCTAGCCTACTAGGGTTGCCAAGATCACCTGTTAATCATTTTTTTAAAGGAGAGACATCTTTATCTCAAATATCTTTCTCTCTTCTCTATGAAAGCCTGAATGTATAGCTTTCAGACTAGTGTTTCAACAGTGTTGTGGCCTTTGCTGTCACAAAGTCTTCTTTTTGTCAATTTAAAGCTTTAGTGCGTAACTTTTTGATATTATTGAACGTCTGTTATAGTCAAGCCATTGCCAAATGAGTTGCTACAAAGCTAATTAAGACTATCAGCTCCACACAACTGTCTCTGTATTTCTCAGTATGGCTATGCTCAGAAGATTGTGTCGTCCGGTGACATTCCCGCGTAGAAGCTCGAGTGAAAATAACTACCTCTTCTGAAGAGTCCATCATGTGTTTTTTTAATCCTCCGTGTCCTCCTTGGCTACTAGCAACTGTGTGTGTGTGTGTGGGGGGGGGCATGTGTGCAATCACAGAAGGCTGTATGATGTGGACACGTCGACAGTGTTCTAGTCTCTCAGGTCCAGCTCCTGCTCTTAGTTCAGGTTTGTTTTGTTTGTGTTGACTTCCTGTTTTATTTTGAAATACTCACCCTCTGTTTCTGTTTCAGAGGCCTGTACTACGAAGCAGGATTTGGCGTTAACGAGCTAACTTAAGACTCAACCCAGGATTTTCTGTACTACGAAGGTGGATCAGTTGTTACCGGGTTCAATCGCCGTGGTAACTCATGCTGAACACCTAACCTGGTCGGGAGCAGGTTAAGTTGGAGATCAGAGATCAACCGGTGTTAAAGCACCGCCTACTGACCAATCAATACTCGATTGATAACGGCGTCACCGTTCTTAAAGAAGATCAGGCGGAGCTCGGTGCGAGAGAGGAAAAGAGAGAGGGAGAGAGGGGTGCGCTCACAAGGTTAAAACATTGAGAGACCAACAACCCCGTTAACATGGGTATTTTTATGAAATATAGCCTATATATTTTAATGGGAGGGAATTACATATCGGCTTCTTGAGCCGTGTCGCCGAATGTGCACATCGGTTTGAATTATGTTTTTATATTTTTTTATTTGCTCTCACGATCGCTCCCCCCGCCAGGGTTGCAACTGAAATAACAGGCTAAAGCAACGACAGTTTATGGAAAGCACAAGTGTAATTATGGTCAGATCTTCCTGACTGATGAGGAAGTGATATTAATAAGCGTTGTGATTTAAACATCTACAGCGTCGGCTATTTATTTATTTTTTTGCCAGCTTTCCTTCCTGTTTTAGGAAGCAGCGACTGTATTGCGTTTTCCCTGTAAAACCGTGTCTGTGTTCTTCATATTTATGTAGAATTATAATTTGCTCTTCTTATATATAACATGCGGCTCTGGTAGATGTTTGCGATTGGTCGTGGTGTGCAAACACCGCCTCTTTTATGTGAACGCGCGCGCTGCTGGATTGGGAAACCCTGAGTTGACTGAACTATTTGATAACCAGCGTCGTAGTACAGGTTATGCAGGACCGCGGTTGTTAGGTTTGGTGAAGCCGGATTACTGAAAGAGATCCAGGACAAGTTGATATTGCTTCGTAGTACAGGCCTCAGGTCACTTGTCTGCCTTCCCACCTGTGTGATTACCCTCCCTTCCCTAATGTGTGCCACCTGCGTGTCATTGTCTAAACCCACCTCAGTGTATATATACTTACCTTGTGTCCCTTGTCAGTTGCCAGATTGTTGTTGTACCTTGTGTCTCACTCTCCAGCGTTATTCCTAGTGTCTCTCTGCCGTTTTTGTACCTTCGCCTGCATTGTACCTTTGTACAATAAACTCTATTACCTGTTACATCTGCTTTGAGTCATGCTTTTGGGTCCACTGTGCTCTGTGAGATTGTCATTTCTTAGAATTCGTCATGGCAGCGACAGAAACTACGCACTATAGCTTTAAACTTTTATTCTTCATCATCACATACATACTAGAAGTGAAAATCTATTTCTGCATTTTAACCCATCCTAAGTATTAGAAGCAGTGGACAGCTATACATACAGCAAGCCACCCCAGCACCCCGAAGCAGTGGATGGATGTTGAAGTCATCCTGAATGCTGTGGGCAAAGGCAAATACTGACATAGTCCGATGCCAACTGTGAACCCACCTGCAACAGCCCAGGGGTAAGCCGAGATGGCCAGTGAGCAGGTACCAACAAAGATGGGGCACCTGCAGCATCTGTGCAGTGAATGCCATCTGTTAGCCACATACACAACCAAAACAAAATGTTACCATCTCTGTTGATATCTTTGAAAAGGGTAACAATATTGTACAGTAACTCCATTATTTCTTGAAAGACATCAAGGATTGTCTTTATTATTAAGACAATGTGGCAATTAAATGGCAACCTTGATGTCAGATGCTGGTGTCAGTGCTGTTTGAGAATAATATTTTCATTACAGTGAAAATCAATAGGCACAAACACCATAAAACCAAATGATACTATACCCATGACAACAGCAGTCCTGCCTTTGTGTCCATTGACAGCAGGTTGTTAATAGATTGATCATCGACATGATATTACAGACCCATTAGAACAACCTTTATAATGGTGTTCATGGATGTCACCAGTAAGTAAAGGTAAAGATAGCAATACTTCATTATATATATTTTTTTTTACAAAGAAATTCCCCTGACAGTTAAAATATGGTGTTGGCCAAGCAAAGGGAAGATCTTGAAATTTTAGTATCTAATTTATCTTTGCCTTGTACATTTGTTAAAAAAAATCTTTGGCTACTTTCCCAATTATTTCATTTCACATGTAGGTCTGTATGTATTACCTCTACTGTATAACATTAGGTAACTATAACTTCAGGGCAATAAAAATGAGATTATTTGGATCAGGGTGTGGACACAAAATATCACATTTTAATTTCCATTACCTGAATTTATATGACCTAATCCTCCCAATTCTTTTTTTTTAAGATCAATTTTTTATTGTTTTTATATTTTTAAACATTCAGAACAGACAAACACAATTGAACAAGAACAACAACCCTCTCCCACCTCCCACCGTCTGCGGTCTCGAGGAAAGAAAAACAAACAAACAAAACACGAAAACAGAAAATCACACCTCGCCTAGTCACTCTCCTCTAATTCTTGTGATAATGAGGTCATTAGGACTGATACTTGTGCTGCTGCATTTTTCCATAGGTCTATAGTTCAAGATTTGGCTTTGTTAATCCTTGCTGTAGAGAGCTCAAGCATAACTATGTCTAGAAAATATGCCAACCACTGTTTTATACAAAGTGAGTGGGGGGGGAGTCAACGCTGAGTTATCATTTTCTTGGTCGCGGTTGAACCAGCTAGCCAAATTTTCTTCTGTCTCCCAAGCAGGTGTAATTTAGAGTCATCATTAAGTAACAAAACAATCGGGTCAGTAGGAATTCGACATCCTATCACATCAGATATTATTGATGTTGTTTTATTCCGAAACTCATGCACCTGTTCACACTCCCAGACCATGTGCAGGAAAGTTTGTTCAGGTTGGCAGAACGTGCAATAGGGAGTAGGAATGACTTTAGAGACGTATCTCTTCTGATGAGTCCAATATGTCCTATGGCATATGTTGAAGTGGATCTGCTGGTGATTTGGGTGGGAAATGTTGTCCAAAACTGTCTCCCAATTAATTACATTCCCCTCCAGCTCAGCTCTCGCTCCCATTTCATTACTATTGGGAGTTCTCCTACAGATACTGTAGCATAAGCATAAATAAATAAAACAGCATAAATCCTGGACACCAATCCTCTCACTGGAGAATCAACAAGCCATTTAATGATTGGGTGCATCTCAAGACTGTTCCCCCATGGTACTCATAACATTTTAGGGCTGATCTTAAGTGAAGATAAAGGAAGAAGGATGTCTTAGGGACCTCAAAGCTAGCTCTCAAGTCTTCAAAACTTAACATACCTTCATCATTGAATAGCTGGTCTAGAGTATAAATACCTCTGTCACTCCACTGGTTATAAACAAAAGGTTTTTTATTAGACATCAAGTGTATTTTGTGCCAAATTGGGGTGTTCAAATGCCACTTATTGGTGTAGCGTAGTTGCTCCTCGACCTGTTTAAAGTTGGTCAATGTGTTGGTGATAATAGGGCCATAGGCTAGCATACACATTTTTGGACACACACCTGTAAAGGTGAGGTCTTGCAGTCTTATATTTCCAGTGAGGTTTTGCTCTATTTCTTTCCATGGGACTGTAGATGAGGGGTCCATCCACACTCTGAGGGCCCGTAGCTGAAAGGCCCTGTAGTACACTTTAAGGTCGGGGAGGGCCAGGCCTCCCGTGCTTGTGGTACGTTGCAGGGTATAGTATTTTAGCCTAGGTTGTTTATTAGGAGGAACTATGTTCATTTTAACAACAGCAATCCTGGACTGTAGCTGTAGCGATGCGTGAATGGTGATACCCAAATATGTAATTGCTTTGGGTTGGTATTGTATCACCAATAGCTGTCCGTTGTTCAACAGAAGAAGATTACATTTATTCCAATTGATTTTATAGCCGGAGTTTGAGCCAAATTTGTTAAAGATCTTAAGAATTTTTGGGACAGAGTCCTTAAAGCGTAAAGTGCAGGTTAACCACCACAACCAATTAATATGTAAATAAAGTGCTCAATATGTATATATTTAAACATTTCGGTCTTAAAATGCGTTAAAATAACATTTATTGGGGTTTCTTCAAAGGTAGCATGTTTTTTTACAGTAACTGGGTGATGACGTCATAAGGAGTAGCAACCCATAGCAGGTACATAGACAGGCCAACAACAGGACAATTTTATCCATTTTCGCCATTTTATTCATCACTAAATTCACTTCTGACAACGTTTTAGGCGAGAAATTAAGTCTTTAGATTTCAAATATAGGCAGTCTTGCGAAAATCGTTGCTAAATTGACAATTTATTTCAAAGTTTTTGGAGTTGAGAAGCTCCATAAAGTAACGCGACAACCAGCAGCGCCTGCCCCGGCCGCTGGCTCGTCGTTCGGACAGTCTCGCTCGGACACACCGCTGTAAACCGGAGGTCTCTCAGACCACTCTCATAAATAACACTCTCGTAAATAAGAGGCTTTTATTTCGCCGTTGACGGATCGTTTTTTTAAATATCACAACACATGTCCATCATAAGATTAACGGGAACCTGCGCCACAGCGCAGCAGGCAGAGGAGAGAGTGGGTCATAGAGGCAGCAGTAAAATCAGACCACTTCGTAACCATAAACCTCACCCAGGCACGAATCAGCAGTTTGTCCTGGTGGACCCTCTGCCCTGTTTCTGATGTACTCGTACATCCTGCACAAACACAATAGTTTACCATTTTTGCTAGCTAACTAGGTCTCCAATATAACTGCTAGCCTACTAGCCGTTAGACTCTTGGAGTCCCCTTATGACGTCACATCCCGCCTAGTGGAAAGGAGGGGGAGTGCTTAAAACCACTGTAAAAAGTACCAACTTTTCATATTATATTCAGCATTTTGTCATAAAAAGCCATACAAAACAATGGTGGGCGGCTCTAATCTTTATGTTTAATAAACACATTGCTTAACTTCATGAAAAATTTAACCTGCAATTTACACTTTAAGGTCAGAGATGTACAGCAAAATATAATCTGCAAATAACGATATTGAGTTGTTATTGGATTTAATCTGGACATTACATATTTTATTTTGCCTTATGGCTTGGGTTAACGGTTCAAGAGAGATTGCAAATAGCATGGGAGATAGCGGCATCCCTGTCGCGAGCCCCGTGCGACGGGGAATGACTGTGAATGCAGGCCATTGGTTGAGACTATAGCCGTGGGACTCGCATATAAAGTACGTACCATGTCAATGAATTTGGCTCCCAAACCAAGCCTCTCCATTACTTAAAGTTGGTCAATGTGTTGGTGATAATAGGATCATAGGCTAGCATACACGTTTTTGGACACACACCTGTAAAGGCAAGGTCTTGCAGTCTTAGATTTCCAGTGAGGTTTTGCTCTATTTCTTTCCTAGAGTAGTTCCACTCTAGGCAGTCAAAAGCCTTTTCTGCATCCAGTGATAAAACTGCTGCCGTTGTTGGAAGGTTTTTGGCTTCTTCTATTACATCGAATAGCGTATATTGTCTGCAGCATGACGCTTTGGTATTAACCCTGATTGGTCTGGGTGGACTAGCTTCTCAATAAAGCTGGAATAGAGCTTAACTTTTGGCACTGTGTCGGATCCGGATTGCAGAAGGATTCATACAACTTTGAATAAAAGGATTGGAAAGTGGCGGTGATATCTTTAGGATTCGTTGAGATACCTCTGTCTGTCCGGATGCTGTTGATAACAGCTCTGGATTCACTTTGTTTTAATTTCAAACCAAGCAATTTGCTTGGTTTGCAACAATTAAAATAGTAATTTTGCCTCACTCTGTGCATTATGAGTTCAGCTCTCCTTAGCAAATCATTTACTGTAGCTCTGCTTGATTTGTGACTAAAAGAGTATGTGTAGATTTAGAAAAACACACCTTTAAAGACTGTTCTAACGATTTACAACGGTCTTCCAACTCCGCAATCCTTAATTGCCTCTCTCTTTTTCTTCAAATTGACCGCAAAGGAAGATGTGAAATCTCTAATAAATTTTTAGTGGTTTGCCAAATGTCTGTAAGATGGTGGGATTCCACAACTGCTTTAAACATTTTTGGCAGTTTTGGGCTTTTGTGTGATTGACCCCTGATTTATCCTGATTTAAATCTAGTACTGCATTCATTCATTCAAGCTGCAGACAATATACGCAGATTACTCCATGTAATAGAAGAAGCCAAAAACCTCCAAACAATGGCAGCAGTTTTATCACTGGACGCGGAAAAGGCTTTTGACCCCCTAGAATGGAACTACCTGTGGCAAGTAATGGAGAGGCTTGGTTTGGGAGCCAAATTCATTGACATGGTACATACTTTATATGCGAATCCCACAGCCATAGTCTCAACCAATTACCTGCATTCACAGCCATTCCCCATCGCGCGGGGCTCGAGACAGGGATGCCCGCTATCTCCCATGCTATTTGCGATCTCTCTTGAACCGTTAGACCAGGCCATAAGGCAAAATAAAATGTTATGTCCAGATTAAATCCAATAACAACTCAATATTGTTATTTGCAGATGATATTTTACTGTACATATCTGACCTTGAGGACTCTTAAGATCGAGAATTGAGAAATTCTTAAGATCTTTAACAAATTTGGCTCAAAAAAAATCAATTGGAATAAATCTAATCTGCTCCTGTTGAACAACAAACAGGTGACATCAGCTATTAGTGATACAATACCAACCCAAAGCAAAATTACATATTTGGGCATCACCATCCATGCATCGCTACAGCGAGTTGTCCAGGACAACTACGAAACTATACTAAGTAGTGTTCAAAGGGATCTGACTAATTGGTCTGCGCTGCCGGCATCGCTACGGTCCAAGATTGCTGTGTGAACTTCTTAAGTACAATGATCCCCTTACCCCCACCGATACATTTCTGGAAGAAACTTGATGCTGTAATCCGGCAGTATATTTGGAATAGTAAACAACCTAGGCTAAAATACTCTACCTTGCAACATACCACGGACACGGGAGGCCTGGCCCTCCCCAACCTTAAAGTTTACCATAGAGCCTTTCAGCTACGGGCCCTCAGTGTGAATGGACCCCTCATCTACAGTCCCATGGGGAGTAATGGAGCAGAGCCTCACCGGAAGTCTAAGATTGCAAGACCTCGCCTTTGCAGGTGTGTGTCCAAAAAAGTGTATGTTAGCCTATGGCCCTATTATCACCAACACATTGACCAACTTTAAACAGGTCGAGGAGCAACTTCGCTACACCAATAAGTGGCATTTGAGCACCCCAATTTGGCACAACATGCATTTAATGTCTGGTAACCCTTTTGTTTATAACCAGTGGAGTGACAGAGGTATTTATACTCTAGAGCAGTTATTCAATGGGGAAGGTTTGTTGAGCTTTGAGGACATGAGAACTAGCTTTGAGATCCCTAGGACATCCATTTTCCTTTATCTTCGCTTAAGGTCAGTCCTAAAATGTTGTGGAGTACTATGGGGAAACAGTCTTGAGACTCACCCAATCATTGAATGGCTTGTTGATTTTCCTGTGAGAGGATTGGTGTCCAGGATTTATGCTAAACTGATGCAAGTATCCGTAGGAGAACTCCCAGTGGTGGAGAGATGGGAGTGAGAGCTGAGCCCGGAGGGGAATGTAATTAATTGGGAGACAGTTTGGGACAACATTTCCCACTGTTCCAAGAACCCAAGTCACCAGCGGACCCATTTCGACATATGCCATAGAACATATTGGACACCTCAGAGGAGATACGTCTCCAAAGGCATTCCTGCTCCCTGTTGCACGTTCTGTCAACTTGAACAATTTCCTGCACATGGTCTGGGAGTGTGAACAGGTGCATGAGTTCTGGAATAAAACATCAATAATATCTGATGTGATAGGACGTCGAATTCCTACTGACCCGATTGTTTTGTTACTTAATGACGACTCTAAATTACATCTGCTTGGGAGACAGAAGAAAGTTTGGCTAGCCTACTCAACCGCGACACAGAAAATTATAGCTCAGCGCTGGCTCCCCCTCCCCCCACTCGCTTTGTGTAAAACAGTGGTTGGCGTATTACAGCAAGGATTAACAAAGCCAAGTCATCGACTATAGACCTATGGAGAAACACAGCAGCACAAGTATCAGTCCTAATGCATCACAAGAACTAGAGGAGAGTGACTAGGCAAGGTGTGGTTTCTGATTCCTGTTTTTGTTGTTTGTTTGTTTTCTTTCCTCAAGACCGCAGAGGTTGAGGGGTGGGGGGTGGGAGAGGGTTGTTATTCTTGTTCAATTGTGTTTGTATGTTTTGTATGTTTAAAAATATTAAAAATAAAAAATATATATTTATTTTGTCTAGGTTTTTCCTTCTTAAATAGTCCAGGAATTTAACTCGTTTGATCGGCCCGTTTAGCCCCCTGATGTTAACTGAAAGGATTGAAAGCTCAACCATCTTAAAAATTTAAACGCATACGTGTCTTGAGTACCCTAACAGATTTTGCTGACAAATCTGTAGCAAAGGCTGAACTGTTAGATCTGAGCAAGGTGTGACAAAAACATAAAAAGTGAAATAAATCCTCTAACCCTCTGAGACCGCAGACCCCCTCCCCTATTTGTAAGATGCATGGCCACATCAAATGCTCCTCCTCTTCTAATATCCAGCCAGAAAACACCGGGCTCCACGGCTGCAGCAAAGGCGAACTCTCTCCCCCCGCGGGTCGCTCCCAGGGCAGCGCGGCAGATGAACGAGTCCGAGTTGCGTTCAGCGTGCAGTGCCAGCTCGTGTTGTATCCCTTCAGACAGCCGAAGCCGCTGGATCTTGAGTGTGACGCAGTCAGATTGGTCCAGCTCACATACCATGCTTTCCTGCTTCTCAGGTTCTCCCCCGATGTGTTGCTGTGAGGCATTAATTTCGGCCAGCGCTTCCTTTACTGCGCTGTAGGTCACTGATTTATGCACACTTAGCTGCTTCTCCAAGACCCGGTCGATTAATTCCTCCATATTAGAGAACGTGTTCACATTAGCCACCACTCCATTAGCCGCAGACATGCTAGCAAATTTCTCCAAACAAGTAGACCGCCCAGGCGACAGCGAGACTCGCTCTTTCGTGCCTGCAGGCGTTTCACAGAGTCACCGTGACAACAGACAAAACGATTTGGCGTCGTGGTCATGTGCTTCTACCAATCCTCCCAGTTCTTAACAGACGTGTTTCTTGCAGTGAATGCTGGAATACCATTTGTTTTCCTATAGCAACAACTGATAACAAACTTCTAGTTATATACAGCACTTTCAAAGCAAATGGACTTCCCCTTTGATTCAACACAACATTAACTATTCTCTATAAACACACTCAAACTTGCCTAATAGAAGAAGGTCTCCTTGTTGTTCTCCATGTTGGAAAGAAAAGAGCTGGGGGCAGAGGATCTCCTTCAGCCTCCACCACCCTCCTGTTTTGGATCATTTTTGTGGATTCGGGGAATCTGATTCTTTCAAATTTCAAGTTAATACTCTGCATAGTCCCCACACTAGTCTTTCATTTACCTACCTGTCCTTGCTAAAGGCAGTTTCAAGAAATACTGTTCTGACTTAATCCCTGTGGCATTAAAATTGTTTAATACATTTAACATTTTTAATACATTTGTTTTTGTTTTTTTTAACAGTGCTACTGAAAATTACATTGAAACTGCTCAAGTGCTTTTACTGCAGATGTTGCACAAATTGATACATCTTTAGAATCAAAAGATTTCAATTATAGCGGCACTGGCTGAGAGAGAAGCCTTTTGTTGTTGTTGTTGTTGCTATAAATCAATTTGTTTAAGATGTTACTATAACACCCAGTGTCCATTAAAAACACGTCCTTACAATGAATAAAATAGACTCCAATGCATCTACTGTACAGCATCCCTGCTAACAAACAACTTAATTGCAATTAAAAACATTTCAACAATAAAAACAAAGCTAATCACTGGAGCACATCCACTGAAGGCTTATGCCATACTCTATATAGGCTCTATGGAACAAATATAAAAATCATGTTGTTGTGTTGCCTTATATAGCATTGTAATCGGATCTAGACTTTCGGTGGTTTTGTTGAGATTATGCAATATCCATATTGGACTTGATTAACTCAACAGAAACCTGGGATTTACGCTAACACTGTAAAATCTGTTGGTACGTAGTGGGTGCAGAAAGATTCAATTACAGTTTAATTATTTGTCTGCCTTTTGCTATGTTTTGTATTGTTTTATGGACCATTTTTTGTGTGTGTCCTGAATAAAGAATAGGATGATGATGATGAATTACTATACGCAAAAGATGCGAGCCCTACAATCCTCTGCTGCCACTGCTGACTCAGTAATTTCAATACAAGGGCATATATGTGTTAATTTCTGTTGAACTGCACACAGAGGGACACCATGTGTAAAAGACAAAGCTACAGAGTTTGGAGACTGACTAATTCAGCGACATGTTTGGTTAACTTTCCTTGTCTATTGTAAAATGAGTTTGTTATCTATCTTCTCATTCTCTCTTTGAGGTGTCAGGTATCAGCGTAGCCCTGGAGGGGGGATTTCCTGTCAATCATGCAATATTGCTTTATACGACACATGTTTGCATCATAGTATGTGAACGCCTGGGGCCAGGCATAATTACAAATGGGAAATAAGAGGAAACTGTAAGTGTGCCACTATAGTTGTTATCCCAAAGGTGATGTTCATCCACCATGGTAGAGGACCACCCACTGCAATGTTGATTTGCCTTTAACTCTGAGTGATGGAGCCATCCAGCTGGTTCACTCAGCAACTCTAAGTCCCATGTAACCCGCTGTCTTAATCTGTAACTCACACTCTTAACTCACTTCTGTGTCTGTTTGCAGTGTGCGGTCTGAACATCTAAAAATTCTGGATTAAATTAGCCACCAAACCTTATGTGCACGTAATCCTGGATTTTCTGAGGGATTGTTCAGAAACTTCAGAATAAAAATTTGTTATAAACCCATTTAAAAATTAATTGTTTCACAAGTGTGGTAAATATCTTGTGTAATGTCTCAAAACATAGAAATTATGTCAACGCTCCAGTCTATTCTTACTGTACATTCACACCCACTTGTTATATAGTTTCTGCAAGGCTTCGAATCATGACGGGTGCTGCACCTCCATCTGTTCATTAATTATAGAAGTATACTCACATAGAACTGATACTTCATTAAAAACTACAATTGTTATAATCCTTTTCAAAGGTGTGTCTGTGATTATCACAAACTATGATTGTGTGTCTGTGAAAATATACAAGTTTTAAACAAAGGCTACACCTACATGAAACAGTTTCTTCTAGAAAGGCGAAAAACATAAGCTGGAACAAAGACAATCTGTCATTCACCAGCGTAAGAGAAGAACATGGGTTAAGCCTCTTTCATGTTTCTTTATTGCCTTATAATGCAATAAAAACTAACATTAGCCAACAATATGGCCATAAATCAACTTCCAATGATATTCACGCAGTAAAGAGTCATGATAGATATTTGCTCCATGCATCATCTCAATGATATGGTAGCAGAATGTGATATATCTGAAGGATGTGTTTAGAGGATAGTGTTGTATTTGGGGGAGTATGGTGTGAGGTCCCTGGTGTGTCAGCAACATATCAATAGAAACAGCTGAGGAGGCTCCTCTGGGAAACCGTGCAGGGGCACCAATTAAAGTTTTTATGAGGGGGGAATTCAATTAGGTTTTCATTTTACTGTATGTATTTACTGTATTGGTTAATATATGCAAAAGTGTAAAAAAAAAAAAAAAATATTGAGATTTACATGATAGACCTTTTTTCCAACTAACATTTGACTTCAAGATTTGAATTCAACCAATTTGGAGGCAGAATGCACAATAATGTCCCCTTTTTCTGTGCTGTGTGTACTCTGTGTCTTTATTATGCTAATAAATACAATAATTAAACATATATATATATATTGTACAAATTATGCAAACAACAAACAAAACAACATTGACCAGGCTACGACTGTGAGACAGGTAGGAGGCACAGAATGTTGCCATGGAAACAACCCAATGTAAATTTGGATCATCCATCAGCTCTGCTGACAATATTTTCATAAATGTTGCATACATTCTTATATGTTCCTTTTGCATCCTAACTATTTCTTCTAGTTAACCATTTGCTATGTTGTTTACCTAAAGAAAGAGTTGAGCCTGCTGGTTTAGAAAAAGGTTGACTATTTTTTTATTATATTAAGCACGGCAAAAATATTCAGCTTTGTCTTTTAACCAATAACTTTTGACCAAGAGAGTCGGATCTCAATGCCCTATGGGAATATTATAGGAGGATGACATGTCATAGATTACCAAGCAGCATAGAAAATAAGAAGCTACTGCAGATAAATAGATCATATTGTGGTGATTGTGGACTAAATGATGAGTATGAGGATTATACACCTTTGAAATTTTATTTTCATATCATCATGCATAATGAGATATCTTTACTTTAAGCTTCACTATATGAAAATCACACTACTTCCTGCATTTGCACTGAGCTTTGCTGTCCAGGGTAAATTGCTACTGCAGGATTGTCGCATATGAATGTAATTCATAGGAGATGTGGTGGAATTAACGAGACGTCTCTAAAATGTCAAGTGAATTAGGGGAAATCTCCAATGCATATTAAGAGCTATTTGTCTCGGCCGAAGTGAGTGGCCCACATGGTGACACCAGGATCCTGAACAAACCTGGCATGTTGCAATATGGCTTCATCATCCATCACCAGTCAACTTGACAGCACACATTGTGCCTGGCTGACTACCATGACTATTAGCCTCTGATCCCTCCATGCCCATCCTGCTGCGTTTCCCAGCGAGCCATGTGTGATTTTTTTTCCAAATGGTAATCCATCAATGACATTATTAGTGCAGGTAACATTTCGCCACGATGGTACCCATGTTGTGCTGACCTCTATGAGAATGCTGCTATCAAGCATGCACAACGGCTGCAATTTCTTTACTGTTGGAATACATTGGATTTATTTTTTTATTGTTTCTTACTCTGCTCAGTCTTGGTTCAAGTTCTCAGTCTATTTTACAGAAGATTAATATAGCAGATTGCTGCTATTGTAGCCAACTCTACAGTACATAGTCACCCTAATTTAACATATTGTGAATGTAGTTGCTTGAACTAATCATCTGTCATTTACATGCACACTAGTGTCTTAGTTATGTTTTTTCCACATGCACATATGCTAAAAATCTCTTACCCTGTTTTAGTGAAAGTATCTATCTATGCTTGCTGGAGTACTCTGATAAAAACCTGGACTGCGGCATAACTACGTTTATGAACATGAAATAAGACTATGTGTATGGTACACTGGTATCACTGTTTGGTGATGTGCTAGTCTCACATTGCCAGACCTTCCTCCACAGCGCTGTGGAGGAGGGTCTGGCGAGTCCACACAGCATTTCGGAATGGGAGAAAAACGTGCTTTGGTTTATTGGCATTTATTTAGACCAATCACAATCGTCTTGGGCGGAGCATTGTTTGGTGGAACATGTGTACGTTCAAAGGTTGTTTTAGTTGTGCAACAGAAAACTGAGATTGGACAGATAGTCTAGCTAGCAGTCTGGATTTACCCTGCAGAGATCTGAGAAAAGGTTAACCATAGTCCTCATAAATTGACCGGAGTTTAAAATGCCAACACAAGGAAAGCCCAAGGCAACGGTTATGCAACCTAAATGAGTGAAATCCGGCAGAATTTCCATCGGCAACGGAACAATTCCGGAAGTGGAACGTCATGGACTAGTGATGTGAAAACAAAGCTGGTCGGAAGGCTTGAAACTTTCAGCCAGAGTTTGCGTGTCCATCCTAAAATTTTAGCATTAGCAACAAGAATTTACCTGATGAAGGTCTAAGACCGAAACGCTGTATTTTTCTAAATAAATTATTATTTGCGTAATGTGCGGGACTTTATCTAAGCTTCTGATCTGCTACTTTTGAGCATATCCTACGCACCTGCCCGACAAAAGAGGTGTGCAAAAAAGCTTTCCTACATAGCGTTGGCACAATAGAAATGTTATATAAAGCTTCATACTTTATTCTTCAAGTCTTTAAAATGAAATCGTACCTCCAAAGCCTAAGGTCCTGCCTCTGACTGAGCACAAAGCTAATCATTTAGTTTAGGAAAATGGGGTGGCCAATCAGATTTCGGGGGCGGCCGGCACTCTTTAATGTTAATCAAATAACTAGCTACGTGCTTAGCATTAGCAAACATTAGTTAGAAAATGACCTGAGTTTTAATTGTACTGCTCACGAACCTTAAATAGTTAGTCTTTTGCCAAAGGACCAAATGCTCAGTATTGGAAAGTTATAAAATCTCAAACCTCACCTGCTCACCAACAACAACGTTGTATTTCTGAAAATGGGCCGGAATAGGCTTTTTTCATGAAAGATAATTTGACAGGAAAATGAAACACAATTAATGATGGCTGAATTTCAGGTGGCTTCAGTTTCTGGGTCCTGGTTTTGTTCATGCTGGCTCACTGTCACTATGTAGTGGTATGTATGTAGTTCAGTCAGGAATAGGGTTGGGTATCGTTTTTTTTTTTTCGATTCCGGTACTAAATCGATACTTTTAAAACGCGGGGCGTGCGTGTAAACGGGCCTAAACCGGCCGTGCCTGTCCGATGCTGTTCAATAAAGTTAAAAAAAAAGAAGAAGAAAAAAAATAAGGGTAGTAAACAACATTCAGTGACTTGTTTATTGCTAAGGCCATGGTCAAAATTAAAGATTTAATAATAATATAATAATTATAACAATAACAATAACTTATTTCACCAGTAAATTGCTGTTGAACCCCAGATGGGAAAAGGGTATTTTACAATTACTGTGAATGCACCACGAGGCTACCTGTTTTAAGTGAATGCACCGTCTGTGTTGTTTAATTCCGACAACGGCAGCTGCAAGTGAACGCACCGTCTGTGTTGTTTAATTCCGACAACGGCAGCTGCAAGTGAACGCACCGTCTGTGTTGTTTAATTCCGACCATATAAACATACTGTATATCTATGAATTGCGACAACGGCAGCTGTTGCTGCGCTGCAGAGCAAACTGTTACATCCCGCTGTTGAAGTCCTCCACAGTGAAATACAGTCACACTTTACACTGTTTAACGTTAGCTGTCAGCATTTTACCGGTGTTTAATCCAGCTGCTAGCTAAAGGTAGGCTAACGTTACATGCTGTCAGGTGTAGTGTAAAGTCAAGCACCGAAACTTTCGTTCTTATTCGGTCTCGTTACTACCGTTTACGTCGGCACCGGTTCCCTATTGGCACCGAGTTTCGGTACCCAACCCTAGTCAGGAAGACTTATTTTGCATGCTTAGGCCTGTAGGGTTGGCTTTATCTTGCTGCTGCTTAGGGCAGACACCCCTTGATTACAAATCTCCCTGTAAAATCCAAACGCCAAAGATGTTCTGCCAAGACTTAATTATGACATATAATCTGTTATAACAAACATTGATCTTTATTTCATTCACTTGTCTCTCCTAACTGAAATGGCTTACTGGGACACTTAAATAGAACAGAGCAATAGTTAATGTTATTAGTAACACCTGTGCTTTACCAACTATGACTAAAAAGTCCTGCCTATGGATTTCATTGGTCTTTTTTTAGTAGACCAATCACTTTTCTCTCTACACATTTTTGGGTGAGTAATTGAGCAAACCAACAATGAGAAATACACTAAATTGTAATTTTTCTATCATGGTTTAAGATATTTTTCGTGAATTTCCACTCCACTGAAACCTGAAATATAAGAATATTCAGCAGAGCTCTTACTACCAGATATGTAGCTCAAGTAGGTGCCCACCAGCTGGAGCAACAATAAACATAAAAAAAATGAGCCCATCTCATTTTCTCGTCCTCCGTAATAATGGAGGAGGAAGAGGATGTCTGACTCCAGGCAGCAAGGCTCCTCAGAGATTGACAAGGAAGTAATTTGCACAGCTGAGCTTTTTGGGGTGTCAACACCCAGAGGGCTTGTTGTCTGCAGTTTCCATATCCGTTTTATTCAACAGTTGAAGACAGTGTTGAAAGTTCAGCATAACACGTACAGCATGATCATCATTTTAAGCATCTTTGTACAGCTGCACATACTGTTCATGTATTAGCAAGATTTTTTATCCCCTTGTATTAAGTGCATAAAAGCAGTAAGTCGTCCATCAAGGTAAATCACACTTCCGATATAGAGACCTTGAACACTGATTACTGACTGTACTGGCAAGCCATTTAGAAATGCTTCAATGTCTCTTGGCTCTCTTATTGTCATACAGACCACTTCCAGAGGAAACCCTAAAGCTACATAGACTCAAATCTATAGGAAATGTGGAGGCTTGCTACAAAAATAATGGTAGCAGTGTGTCATGTTGTTGCCCTACCTTTTGTCCCAACTTTTTGTTTCCTTCCCACTCTCTCTTCCTTCCACTATGTATTCCTCTTTGGGTCACTATCCATCTCAATCTGTCTCCCCAAATCAACCTGCTGTCATCTCATCAGTATAAGGAGGGTCAGGGGAGTGTGTGTGTGTGTGTGTGTGTGTGTGTGTGTGTGTGTGTGTGTGTGTGTGTGTGTGTGTGTGTGTGTGTGTGTGTGTGTGTGTGTGTGTGTGTGTGTGTGTGTCTCTGTGTGTGTGTGTGTGTGTGTACAACCTGCCATCACGGTGTTTTTGAAAGCAAACTAAGGTAAAACTTTAAATTTATATGTACAGTATATAAATGATGAATATTTTCATTGTAAGACTTTGTCCTTCACCTCATTGTTCCCTTGCTTAAAACTATTAACTGTTAATCTTAAACATAGTAAATGGTGCGAAAGTCCCAACAACTAAAGAGCAAGGGCTTTTTTGGAATCCCCTGCAATGTTTTACATTACAGAAGGAGAAAACTTGTTGAGGAAGCAGAGATGAGATATGGAATACTCCACCAACAGCTCATTTCAGATTTGTTTAAGAATAGCAGGGCATGACATTTTCCAACTGTCCCTGGCCAGATTCAAATCAGGACAACGTTGCATTTACAGGTAAGGGTTCAGAATGTACCACTATGATCCTTCCAACTTTGTTTTAGGGGAGAGGTATTTATATCTGTTCCTAATGGCCACACTTGAGTGTCATGGCCTCCTCCTGGCTGCATTCCACTGCCTCCATCATGTCTTTCTTTCTTTTCATGATTTACTAAGGTTCAGATGTGATGCATTCTGCCACAAACACGTGCTGTGTATATCAAGCAGACAAATGTCCTAGACTACAACTTCACAAATTCATTTTGTCTTGACTGTAGTTAAATAGAGTAGCATGGTCTCCCAGCCAACTGTTTAACTTTCGAGGATAGCTTTGTCATCCGTGGCATATTCCACAAAAGATCATTGAGAGCACTGCATACTGAAAATGGTGTTACATTTCACCATTGTTTTGCCGTATGAATACTGCAGATAATGTGCAAGTCCTACAGGGCTCTCACATGCTCAAGCATGGATCGCAAGTATGGTGTTTTGATTAGTAAAAAGTGTCAAAATGAGTGAGAAGAAGAAATTATCTCAGCTTGCATGTCCCTATTACCAATGTTACAGTGATGAACAACCGCTGCACTACACTATAGTGACTAAGCTGTCCACAGTCTGGTATCTTGCCTATTACTTTGACAGTCTTTAATAGGAAATGTTGCAGACACTGTCTAGATAAGAATTAATCTCTCTGGAATAAAGTTGCTTAAATCCATTCTGAGAACAAAAAAGATGAATAAATAAAAAAACATGGCAAAGTGTCTTGTCTCTGAATATGACCTCAGTACTGTAAATCCCCTGTGTGGTACCAAGCCAAGGTAAGTTAAGAGGATGCTGCTGTTAGTCTTATATGTTAGGGTTCTTGCTGCACTCAGCTAGATTGTGCACATTAGATGATTGAAATGAAAAGATTTTTTTTCATCATCATGATCATTTTATGCAACTTTGTGGTGTTTTTTATTGCTTGTATTTAATTTGTTTTTGTACAGTTTTTGTGTTTTTCGTAATTTTAACTTTTACTCAATTCATGGAGCTCAATGTGCACGGGACCCATAATATTCAGAAAATGTGATGGTCCAGGAACACAAGTGCGTATATCATCAGAATTTTATGTGGAACACATACATCACAGTTAAATTGGCTTCAGTACTGAACAATTAAGAAGATATAAGGAGACATTAAATACCATCTAATTTTAAAATCAACATCTGACTCTCTATATAAATTACTTTTTTTACAGCACAGCGTGAATGATTCTTTTTCTTTGGTGATGTTTTCCTGCAGATCTTTAAATTGAGAGATTAACAGATGAAAATGAAAAAGAAAATTGTTTGTCCTGTAATTGGCATCATGGTTATTATATTGCAGTGGTGTATTATTAGAAATAGAAAAATAGAAGAAAATATCAGCTTTAATATGGTTTTCTGCATAAAACTAATTACTACAATAACATATCACCTGAACCAAATTGCTATTGGTGCCCCACCTTTTTAATGCTTCATTTTTCATTTGCCTATTGTTATGAGTCTTTCACTTATGCCTAGATTGCCAAGATTAAAGAGCACCCCTTTCTGATATCTTTAATTAAATGTGCAATACTTAAGTGCAGCCTGAGTGGCTAATGCTGTTCCTCTGCTGTTGAGGTCATCATCTAATGTCCACTGGGGGCGGGCTCTTGTCAATACCTCAACATATTGTCAATAGTGTCCCAGTTTTTGCTCCAATGAGGCACAGAAACATTAGGCAGTGACGAATGCAGACATGCCAAGTGCATTCAAGAGTTTCAACCCTTCCTGGCTTCTTTGCCTAGGAAAGATAAATGTTTAATGCTAATGGCAATTAGCTTTAGCCAATTGGTCTATTTTTAGTAATGCAAAGTTCTTTTGTGATGCAGTTAATTCAGAGTGCTGTTTAACCACAGCTCTCTGTCTTTATATACACCTTTTAATTCGTTTGATGAGTCTTGGGCCCTCATGCCTTCAGGCTCTTATCTAGTGGCACTTTTAATTAAATGAAAGTTGTTTCAACGGCGTGTAAATTGAGAGTTCAACTTTACGCTTGTCTTACTCCCATAGGGCAGCAACAAACAATCTTACATTCTGGCTCAAAGGCTTATAACAAAAGTTTAATCTTTGGTGTGCTAAGTAAGAAATAAATAGATTTTGAAACATAAAGGTAAACAGAGCCTTGTGAGAAACACCAAAATAAAATGATAATTATTTAAAGAGCTATGGGGCAAACTGAGGCGCAGGTGCACTATAGAGACCCGGGGTCAGCTTGGTCTTGCGTTGCAGCCAACACAAATAGGATGTGTTCAGAGATGGGACGGCAGTGAGGGTTCATGTCCTTGTCTCTGCATTAGCCACAAGTGCCTCCTCATAAACTAGTTAAATTTATGCTTCTCCATCAAGGCGTTCCCAACCAAGATGCCTCCATTTTACGATTTAATTTATAGTTCAGTGGAGATTTCCACTTGTTGAATTCCGTATTGCGTTGCAACACCAGATGTATCATACTTTATCAGACTTTGCCAAGCATTTATTTTATTTTTATTTATTTTATGCCTAAAGTGATCATGCATTTTTTTTCATTGAAAGTGACAGTTGAAGGACAGACAAAGTTGGCACTGGAAATATATTTACTATATCAGAAAATATAAAATGTGTGTATTTCCATATTGCTCAGCCTTTCGAGTGTTCCATGTTGTCTTCACTGTCAACAATTTCTATTGGCATCAAAAGCACTTAAGGAGAAAAACACAAGCAGCCCAAGCTGAGCAGTCAGTTACTGTTGTCGCCTGATGGTATCTCCATAGTTACATCTCCTCTGGTACCTCTTGCAGAGCGGCTGAGCGTGTGACACCCTGATGCAGAGGCCGTAAATAAGACTGGGGAGGTAATGCTTGACATAGCCCCGTGCTCATGAATAGCTTGGCTTACTAACTGAAGGTATACCAAAATGACAATGTTAGTGTAAAATAAAAAAGTTCATAAACATTTTTGGGGGGTTGCATTCTGGGTAATGTAAGAAATCAATGAGAGAGGCCCTCAAAAGGCAGGTAAGGTAAAGTGTGTTCACTAAAAAATAAAATAAGCTACAACACTTTTTTTTTTGTCCACATCAGTCATTTTTTGAAGGGAAGAAGATCCAATTCCTCCTTTTGAATGCCAGCTGTGAAAATAATTGCAAGGTGAGTACCGCTCTGTCAGTGGATATGGAGAAGATGAATGAGATATTAAAGATGGATGAGCGATAATTGTGTTGCAGAGCTTGACAAGACTTCCTGGGGTTTCCCATTGTGTTGTCCCACACCACCCACTGTGGTTTGAGGCACACTTCACAGCACTGCCATCTGGTACAATGTGGTAAAGTTCAGAAAGTTGTATTATACATTATTTGTTTTAGATTATATTTAATAATTTATATAATGAGATGTGTCAGTTATTTGAACCAAATAAAAATGTTTTATATTTGACATTTTTGAAATTAAAATAGCTAAGATTTGTCTGATTTAGGATCATTTTGTGCTTTCACTGAATCTTCAGTAAAAATTTGTCAGTGGAATTTGCTTTGCACATCCTTTATGAGACGACAGTCCACTTGGGAATATCCCAACAGGCTAGTGAGAAGACGTTTTAGTGACACAGCAATTTCTGAGGAGTCCTTTGAACACAAGACGAATTGCCAAAAATGTACAGTATGTGCATCTCACTCCTCCTTAAACCTCCAAATGTTATATTGCACAGTAACGCACAGCTCTCCCAAATAACCAATGCATCAGAGGTCAGTCGCTGGTTTTGTCTGAGAGTGTTGTAAATCATCTCCAATCCTAAAGTGATGACTAATGTCTAGAGCAAATTGCAGAGAGCACTACATTATTTTGCTGATTTAAATATTTCCAACCATTCCACATGTCATCCATGACATGTAAAAACTTAGCTTTAAAAGATATCCATCCTCAGTGTAAAAGACTGCTTTTTAATTCTACTCAGTTCTACCAAACTCGGCCAAGTATTTTGTCCCTACTCTCCTTTGTGAGCGAAATACTTGGAACAGCTCCCCTGGAATGAGACCAGACCTTAAAAAGTTGAGGGACGCTATGTTAATCATTCCTTTTCAGTTGTAAAAAATAAAAAATAAAAAATTATTTAAGTATTTCTATTTAATTTGGTACGGATTAATGATGCCAAAGGGGGAAGTGAATGAGGGCATGTTGAACCACTACTGAACCGCAGCTCTAGAGGGAACTTTCCAAAGTCCAGAAAACAGTGGTGAGGTCATCAGGGTTAAACTGGGGGAGTAGGATCCTGACAAAAACTGGTCAAAGTACGAGTAAAGAAAGAGATCAAGGAGGCCATTAGTGGTGTCCGATACCAAGTAAAAACAGGGTCCGTATCGCCGATACCGATACTTTTTAATAATTAAGGTGGATGCATAATAAAATTGCTAAACCTGAATGAATTTTCATGAGCTTTAAGTGGTCATCGATCTCATTACACTGGTATTGATCAATATCAATACCAACTTTGGTATCGATATTTGGATCGATCCTCCCACCACTAGACGCCATTCACATCTGATGCGAGAGACCATCAAAGGTTACAATCTCTCCCCATAAACAACCTCTTGTTAATACCTGATCAAGGTTCCAGACCTTCGCCACAGGAGCAAACTACATTTGCTGATATATCAAGAACCACCCATTTTCATTTATTTTCACATAATATAATGACGCCATCATCAGCATTGTGCATCACGGCCCCAACTTGGGGCCCCACACTTTGAGGCTCAAGGCCTTAAGTAATAAGCTCACACCTTTGCCTCCCATTCACTCAGCTGAAATGATCACTATAAACCCTTGAATTCTTAGCTCAAATCATTCCAATCAATTTTATTTATGGTGTCAAATCATAACAAAAGTTAATCTCGGGACACTAGTGTTGTCATTGATATGCCTATTGGTCATGATAGTAGCTTCCGTTCCTTCCCTCGATTATAACATTGCTCCAGACAAGTCCGCTAACTAAAAGTCACAGTGCCACCTGCATTCATTTATGAGAACTTGGTCACTCAGTCTACTGGCTTTTAGTTCTTCACTGTACAGCACCATCTGTCAAATTTGAAGAACATACAGGACAGATGGGTGTCCTCCACATGGCCGTCCTGATTTGCTTTACTCAAACATACACCACTCATCTTCAGCGCTATCATCAATGCCTACCTTTGCACAAATACAGTAAATAGTCACATAAGTCCATTTTCATACACAGCATGAGAAAGCATGACTACGGATGATAATTAGATCTTGTTTTGTCTCATTACACTCAACACTATATTATCAACATTTCTTTTTTCCTAATGGGGTGGTCAAATAAAAAAGCAATTTTCGCAGTTTTGTTTTTTGTGCACAGTCTATACCAGCCTGCCCAATGGCGTATGAAAACACGGTATTTCTTAAATAATTTCACGTGTAATCACTACGCAGGTTTTAGCTTTTCCCATGACATGCTTTTTAGTCTGCTCTCTACTCGCCTGTCTCTCTCGACTGTGTTGTGATGTAGTACAAAGAGTGAGAAAGTCAGCGTAGGGAGGAGGATTGGGTGGATGGACTGGTCAAGAAAACGCATGACTTTCACCTAGAAGGTCGCTGTCCGTGTCTCGTGTGAAACCAAAAGTCAACGTTTACTTATTTACTATGACTACTTAACTTACATAACTTAATGTGCGTAACATATGTACTTATTTTACCCAAACAATGATCTTGTCCTTAACATAAGCAAGTAGTTTGAATTCATAAAGTTAACCATGTGTTTAAAACTCATCTGTATGTGACGAGTTGGTAATGAAAACGGCGTTAAATGACCCTCAAAAAAACTTAAAAATGTATAGACATGACACACAAAATATCCTTTAAATGTTTATTGGGTGCCATTTATATGCCTTCCCATGAGTAAACGTTGAATATACTGACGTTAGCTGTAATCAAGCTACTGTAGCAACCTACACACTGATTGTTCCAGTGTTTGTGTGCCAGCTCAACATCTGACTGAACTCAAAACTCACCAGAAACTCCAGTTCTGTAATTCTGTCTGTCCGATTTTCCCTTACATCTTCTTTTATAAAACAGATACATGAAGCCTCAGCATGAATGCAAATTCTTCGCACAAATTACAGTGTTTTAAACTTGCACGCCATGTGTTCACCTGAGTCGACTCACGTCTTTCCATTGACTTTGTATGCAATCGCTCGGCATCTAAAATGAGCCTTACTGTGAAGACCCACTGGAAATGAACAACATTAACCCCCGCCACTTCTCGCTCGTCGCTGTGGGCGTCTATGTTCACAAGTTTGCGAGTAGCTTGCTCACTAGCAATCATTGTGTATAGAAACAACCTGCACTTTCTCCAACTACTTACTAGACATTGTGCCAAGTAGCACTTCGTTTGTTTGTATCTGTAATCCTGGAGGCCAGGGACATATAAGAGAGGGATCCCAGAAAGTACAATAATGGTCTTCACCTCCACAGACTGTACTGCCAGCAGGTGAAGACTAAACCACTACTGCATTGCTTTTTTCTTGTCAGTTTTTCAGGACAATACTGCAGAGTAGCTAGGCGTATTTCATTTGCATAAAAATGAGATTTTCAAATTTTTAGCCATCCCTTTTTTCTGCATCTCTAGTTAGTCCTGTGTCGCATGGAATTCCAAAGTGCCCTGCGAAGCCATTCGCTCTTGTCCTACAGAATATGAATGGGTCGAACTTGCTCTATAGGTCTTCACCGTCACATTCTGTGTGAACACACCTTATCACCACCTCTTTGTAACCTTCCAGGGTGCAGTTCCCCACAGCTGTATTCCTCACACATTTTCTTCCCTACTTAACAGGATGGAATTGTTCCAAGAACTTCAATTTTCCTTTTTACATTAATTCTGTCGTGAGCTTTATCTCATATGCCCTGACTTTCGACTTTGTTCAATCACATTTATATCAGGGGCACAATTGTCTTTGTTAAATCTGCGGACTGGTTCTCTCTGACCTTCAACTTTCCATTTCCATAGACATGTGGCTATCAAGGGAGAACCTCCACTTCACTTTCACCCAAGACCTTAAATTTCTCACTTCACACATTACAGGCTCCAATCTGACACCGTCTCCAATCACAAATGCTAATCAAGAGTCCAGGTTTTGTGTCTTTGCAGCTCATTTTAACCTCTGTGAAACTACCTCAACTCAAGATACGCCAATCTTGCATCCCTCCATTATCCCTTTCTAATCACAAAATCAGGCTAGGTCGCCACACACACTTTAACTTCTGCCAAGTTGTTAGAGCTGGCATGTTGCCAAAGTAATAACCAAGCCATAAATAATTATCAATTATTTCAGATTCAAACGTGGGGAGGAACAAGGACCATGCATTTGCCTCCAAGTAATTTACTTTGCAATCATCAGACTGCAATATTTATGTGCTCAGTTTTTTCACTCCTTGTGTGTTTCCATGTCTTGTCTCTTCTCTCTCTCTCTCTGTCCTTTTCTAAAAAGGATAGAGCCTTTAAACTCAGGTCAGACAAAAGCCTTATGACTGCTGTCTCCGCGGGTGTATGTGTAATGCAATTTCCCCTTGGGGATCAATAAAGTATGTCTTCTTTTTCTTCTTTCTGCTTTCCTGGCATCCCTGGATGGCATCCAACCTTCATGCATTCAAAGATCCCTTCACAATCTGCTTTCTTAATTCAAGAATAATTTTAATTGTTGAAGCATTTCCTGATGCATTTGATGGTTAGTAACATCATAGATATAACCTCAACAGCTTCCTTTTTGCCATCAGGTAGTACTAGTAATTCCTAGGGAACTCCCCGCCGATTTCAACGATACCTCACACAAGACTCTACGTCATACGGTTCATTAGCTGTGAAAAGGGGCGTGGCTAAAGCATAGGGGGCGGGTCAAACCATTAGCAATTAAAAAGGAAGTCTCTGCTGAGTTCAATGATACCTCACACAAGACTCTACCTTAGATGGGTCAGCATGTATGAAAGGGGGCGTGGCTTGAACATAGGGGGCGGGCCAAACCATCACCAATGAAGAAGGAAGTCTCTGCTGAGTTCAATGATACCTCACACAAGGGTTTACATCAATCGGGTCATTAGTTATAAAAGGGGGCGTGGCTAAATCTTAGGGCGCAGGCCAAACCATCACTAATGAAGAATGAACTCTCTGCTGAGTTCAATGATACCTCACACAAGGGTATAGCTTAAACGGTTCAAATGTTATGAAAGGGGGGTGGCTTAAGCATAGGGGGTGGGCCAAACCATCACCAATGACGAAGGAACTTTTTGCTGAGTTCAATGACACCTCACACAAGACTCTACCTTAAACGGTTAAAATGTTATCAAAGGGGGCGTGGCCTGAGTTAGTCCATTATTTGTCCTCAGGGTTGGACTCTTATGAATCCTGAAAAGTTTCGAGCCAGTTGGACAAAGTACATTCGAGTTACACCCACTTCCTGTTTCAGCGGCGAAATGCACAAAATGGCCGTCCTACCACGCCCACGCCCTATGACGAAAAGTTTTTCTTTTAACAACTTTTCATCTTTAATGTCCTAAGATGGCACAGACCGAGTTTGAAGTTGATTGGATGAAATCTCTAGGAGAAGTTCGTTAAAGTACGACATGTGGAAATGGCCGAAATCGCACCAATTTCGAACATTGAAATCAAAATGGCGGACTTCCTGTTGGGTTTAGGGTGTGGCTCTCATGAAGTTTTTTGTACATCATGACATGGTACATATGTGTACCAAGTTTCGTGAGTCTACGTTAAACGCACTACAGGGGCTCAATTTATTTAACTTTCTAGGGGGCACTAGCGAGCCATTTTTGTGCGCCTATTCCCGAAACCCTTAAAATACGTAAATTTTCACCAGACTTGATGCGACTGCCAAATTTGGTGAGTTTTTGAATATGTTAAGCCCCTCAAAAAGCCAATTCATTTGCCGTAATAATAATTCCTTCAGTTTTAATAGGGCCTTCGCCACTTTCGGCGCTGGGGCCCTAAATATAGGATCTACTGTATGTCTGGTGATCTGGCATGATGAGATCTATTTACCTGTCGATGTCAAACAGCCATGAAGGCTATGCTTCTTATAAGTCAATTTCTAGGCAGACCAGAATAGTCAGTTGAGCTCAGTATGTCCAATGCAGTCTTTGGCTTCTTTCCTCTTATCTGCAGCATGATGGTGTGCTGACATTTTAATTTAAGCTCCTCTTATAAACATGCAATTAGCTGAAAGCTTGTTTCTCTTATTGTGCTTCAGTAGCCATTGTTTCTTTGTCTGCTCGGAGTTTAATTATGTGTGTTTGTTTAGAGTTCAATTATGTTTTCTTCATTTTGCTGAGAAGGATTTATTCTGCAAACTTAATGGACTCAGCAACTCTTCCCATTGTTTAGCCATTTTTGTCACGAATCCCCGGCTGTGGCACTTGTATGTGAGTGATTTGGTTTGTTTTGTTTGTCTTTATCTATAGTATGCTTGGTGTGTGTTCTGTCTATTCTGTGGTTGTGCGTCTTCCTCAGTCTCTCCCCTGGCAGTCGTTTGTGGGCTTGCCTGGCCTGGGTCCTCCACACACCTGCGCTGAATCCTTTCACCACACCTGTACCTCATCCTCGTCTAGGCAGTAGGCCTACTTAATGCCAGGCTCACACTACAGGAGTTTTAGGCCGATTTATGCCTGATTTACCCCTCCCAAGAATCTGAGAAAAAATCTTGTCGAGGACCTCGATCGGTTCCGATGTTCGGCGCAGATTATCTGGTAATGTGAGGCGTTCACAGATCGAATCTTGCACCTCCCGATCTGCTCGCAGACACATCGGGGCCGCCCCGATAATATCAAACATGTTTGATATCTAGGATTATAATCGGGCGTGAAACGACTATGACTACGTCAGTACTTCCGCAATAGCCAATGAGAGACAAGTCTGCAAGGAGACGGAAGTGACGGAAACTTTTGAAAATGTCCGAAAGTAGCTGTAGTACGGGTCCGGTGGACAACTGAGTTGGAAGAAAGGATGGTGGAGATGTGGCAACAGCACGAGTGCTTGTTTAATGTATCATCAAAAGAGTATCATAATCGGAATGATAAAGAGTCAATCCCAGATCTCGGTTCTGGGGTCGCTACCACCATCCAGTTCACCATTGTTCGGATCAAGACCGACATTCAAGTCCACCGGCCAGCCATTCTCCTTACCGGAACCCACCAGGACTCCCCCCCCCGCACCTGCCAACTCTGTCTGTTTGCATATTTCTGACCCATTAATAAACTGCTTAACTCGCACTCCTGGTCCAATCTGCTTTTGGGTTAAATCACAGCTAACCTGACAATTTTCTGTTCTATCTCCATTAATTTAAACTAAAACTAGTGAGTGTGATTATGTGGTAGCAAAATTGGCAGAATGAGTACTGTAGTTATATTTGTAGTAGTCATACTGTGGTAGTACTCAATGTTCAAACCAAATACATAACCAAAAGGTATTTATAACTTCTTGTCACTAATATAGTATTATTTTAAGTTAATTGTTGAAGTAAATCTTCAATTCTCAAAGAATTGATGTGTCCAGCCAACATCTTCAGCGTACTAACCTGCAGTCAGCTTTCTTGAAAACAACTTCAGCATCACAGAGCAGAAACACGTCAAGCTGATTATTAGTCACAGTATCAGTGTGTTATCCATTATTAAATTCAATATCCTTGACCAATCTCTAATTTATGTGGAGTGTTCTTGATATCACAGGGTAAAAAAGTCCCTCCAGTAAAATTGATCTTGATCTTACAGAAGCTGGCCATGTGTTATGAATACACAAAGCTGGTAAATATAACCAAAATGCCATCAGTGCTTAACAGACATGAATATAGTTTTCTCACTTGAGTTCTGTTTCTATTTCTTTACCGAACTGTGATGCGTACTGTATCTGCATGAGCTCTCAAATAATACTCAAGTGCATTCATAACATTATATCCTATTCTACCATGGAATTTGGTGTGTGTGTGTGTGTGTGTGTGTGTGTGTGTGTGTGTGTGTGTGTGTGTGTGTGTGTGTGTGTGTGTGTGTGTGTGTGTGTGTGTGTGTTTTATATGGGTCAGGTGTGTAATGTGAAAGGGAGTATTATCACCCAACTCTAAATTGCACCTCAGCTTCTTGAAGCTTTGTGGATGCTAGATTTGTGAATAGGCACATTGTTAATGTTGTTTTTACAGCTTGCTCTGCTGCAACCAGTTACACCAAAAAACAATCACTGCAAGTTTAAGCTAGCTGGTCTGTCACATTCAGGTATGGGCAACAGGGAAGTGACACAAATGCAAACAATGGCAGAACATGTAGAATCAAAGGAACTTGGTCAAAATGCAGACTAACATTTAACAACATGAAGGCAGCATGAAGCCACAAACTAATCCAATAGGGGAAAGACAGGAAGACAGGTCACAGAGAGGTAGCAAACAGACATGTGTGGGAAGTGGCTGCCATTTATACTGTGGAGCTAATTGAGGTAACAAGGCACAGGTGTGCTGGTTGGAGCAGAATCAGGTGCAAATGGAGGGAAAATCTAAGGACATCTGATGGACAGGTGGGGGATGGCAAGATCTGGAGAGTTTCATCAAAAATACAGAGGCTTAAGGTTGGAGAAAGGGAGACAGGATAGATGTCACAATGACATGGTGAAATACATGATATATATGTTCACATGCAAGCACAGTTACATACTTTGCTGTCTAATAACTACAATATTAGGCTAATAAGTCAAGCCAGATTATAATACAATTGTCATATCCTTCCTCCGATCTGATAAACGGAGGACTAGACTTGCTTCTGGCAAAAGCCTTGAGAGAATATAGATCAATCCCATTCTGTAATTGTTTGATGATTAATGATAAACTGTGTGCACTCAATTAGGTTTAGTCTGAGGTATCATTCTCCTACAGGAACCAATATCTGGATTTACTGTGTTTTTTTTTTTTATTTTGTTGACCAAGAACTATTGACGTTTTTAAAAAATCAAGTCATATCACATTTAAGTTACACACGGAAGCTCTACACATGATGAGGATTAGTTAATTACTGTATGTGACATGTGTCCAACCTGACTTTGACATATTTACCTCAGCTATGAATCCCTCATTCTTTCATATTACTATGTCTGTCCTGAATATGATTGTTTTTTATGTGTATGCTGCATTCATGCTTTCACACATTTATATTTTAATACAAACGCCACACTTTTCCATTGGGTTATCACAATGACAACCATTTGCAATAATGAAGCAGTAAAGCAATACAGATCGTCCTTGTCATTTTGCAAAGCCTTTGTCCAAGTTGCAGCCGATGTGTAATGAACCTAAATTGTGATATATGTTCACCAATATCATTTATACAACCGTTAATCCCCACCCCAGTCATCATGATGTACCCGCATGTTTTTGTGTGTGTGTGTGTGTGGTGTGTGTGTGTGTGTGTGTGTGTGTGTGTGTGTGTGTGTGTGTGTGTGTGTGTGTGTGTGTGTGTGTGTGTGTGTGTGTGTGTTACAGAAAGACAAAGGAAGGTCAACTGTGTCTGCTCTTGGTGGACATTGATGGCATTTTGCTGATGTTAAGTAACACTATACATAAATAAAATGTTTACATTGAGACCACCAGACCTGTACACAAACACAGCTGGTGCCAAGGACACAGAGTGCTTCCTGCCTCTCAGCTGTAAATGTAGAAAGTAACCTCTTCTGGCAGATTAAGGCTTTACAATTGATCTGAGCTCATTTACTGTAAAGAAACAGCATGTACATTCATTTATTTATACATTTGTACATTTCAGAGGGCATCAGTGTCATTTTTTTATTTTGAAAAGCTGGAAAGGAAAGGCTAAAGAGTAGGTAAATTGTACCCTGAGACTACTGGATGAACTGCAATTTATTACACTCCTGCCAGTGCACTCAGTGGTGAAACATGTCAGCACACATACCATTACCAAAATGCATACAGTCCATCTGTTTTTGGCCCCGACAGGTCTCTCGTAAGAGCCGGATCGCTAATGGTTTCATTGATTGTTCAGTCCTATCATTTATTACCAAAGGGTCAATGCCCTATATCTAATGACAGTGTTTAAATCTCTCATCTTTGAATAAATGTCCCATGCAGATGGGCTCCAACAAACTGATTGGCATTATCATTGTGCTTATGAGAAAGAAGTGACGACCCTGAGCAATTAAATTGTACAAATACATTTTGGTTCATGCTTCTTTAACAGTAGAAAACCACAGAAAAACTCTGGGTCTGCCCTGAAACATTGTTGTCCGTTCTGCTTATGTATTGATATATTCACATATTCACTGCTGCCAGACAGATTTTAAATGCATGTCTCTGTGCTCTGGGTGGTCATGACATCTGCAGATCCCCAGGTGCTGCAGAGAGTAAATAAGCCTTAGGTGCTGTGTCGCCATCATCTGACTTTTATTAATGAGCCAATCAATTCCTATTTGTATCACCCTTTCAACAAAAATCCTGGCGTCACAACACTTAACAAATTGGATGACCTAGGGCTGTGCATGTGGCATGGACTCCTTCGCTGTTTCACTGACATTAGCCAATTGTTGTTAAATAGGTTGTTAAATAAAATCTGTCAGGTGGTAGCAATGAATAAATCAACGTTTTGCTGACGTAGAGAGTTGCAGTGGCTTCATTTACACCAGGGGTCGGCAACCTTTTTGATATGAAGTGCCCTTTTCAAAATTTCTTGTTTATTAGTGTGCCATGTCAACATTAAGTTTAATTATGACATCACATCAAAATTTAATATCCGGGGAATCTGTAATTTTATTCCATAGCAACATTTGATAACATTTATTTCTCATAATCAGGAACTTGTAATTATTATTGTATCTTATTATTATGATTACGGAAACATGGTTTTAGTATGCAGCGTCCTGATTGGTGGAAAATGGGCTGACAAAAATATCACTGTCAAAGAGTCTGAAGCGAAAAGTTGTGGAAAAGCCCAGCTTTAATGATGAATGGACTGATAAGCAGGTCCTGTATGCCTCATTTTCAATGAAACGATGCTGTGGCAAAATAATAACACAACCAGCATCATTATCAAGAATGAAGAACATAACGATTGCGTGATTCACGTGCATATTGTTGCTGCATTCATGCCACCTCAGAATAACAGGCACCGCCCCCCTGGTTACGTTGTTTTTCCGACTGGCAGCGTTCACATGGTCGGGATGCGCGTTCTTCTTCTTCTGTTATATTGGCGTTTGGCATAACAACGTTTTGCATGACTGCCACCAACGGTTGGCCGTAGCCGAGAGCATCAGGTGTGTGAAAACATGGAGGCCACAATAACAAAATATTTTCTGCTGTTTTGTTATGCGAGCAGCATATCGCCAGGTGTTTGTTTGTGTTATCTGCAGGACAACGAACGGGAAAAGACACCGATAATGTTTTTTTTTTATACATAGGCCTATTTATGAATAATTTGAAACATGTTATGTCTGTGTATGTTTCTTGGCAGAGGCATTTGTCCACAATAAACAGTTTATTGTCATTGAAATATGTTCAGTGAACCAAAGTCGCCTACATCAAACGTCAGTTGTCAACAACACGTCACCAACTGGGAAACTCGGTTATCAAAATCCAGCCCGAGTTTCCCACCTCTGATTCCCACAGGAAGTTACATGAATGGTGACGTTTTCACTCGGAAAAACGTTTTTCCGATGTCCATGAACGCACGGTAAGTAGCCACATGTATTTGTTTTGGTCTTATAATGCATCCATAGAAGCTCCAGAGAGTGCCTTTGACCATTCTATTGCTAAAGTGACTCACTTTGCAGTGCCCCCAAATGGCCAAATATGGCTCCCTGTTGAAATGGAAACCTGATTCACATAACACAGATCTTCAGTGTCCCATTGATGCATGTCCATATCTACCCTGGAATTATGGAGAAACCCCAGCTCCAGAGAAATCAAGGTATAAACCATTCTATTGCTAAAGTGCCTTTGACCATTCTATTGCTAAAGTGATGCACTTTACAGTGCCCCCAAATGGCCAAATATGATTGCTCAGCATGTCCATATCTACCCTGGAATTATGGAAAAAAATTGGATGGATGGTTTCTTCAGCCAGCTTAAGTTTATAAGAATTTGTCAGAATTTCAAGATTCCCTGCAAACTAAGATAAACTAATCTACAAACCGACAGCTTCTGTTTTAGCTTGTTTTGTAAAAATTTGCTATTTGCAGAGTAGAACTGTGTTTGCGTAAAACAGCGCAGCGGACAAGAGTGGACTGAGGAGACTGAGCAGATTGAAATATCGCTTTCTACATGTTTATGCCGGTCTACACAGGTGAGTGCATTGATAAGTTTTGGCTTTTAACTCACGAAGGTTTTAATGTAGCCTACTTACAGTAACAAGACTAGCGTTAGTTCATCTGCCCCAGCGGCCGTTGGTAATCCTCTTTGTATTGTTCCCAGTCAGAGATATGAGTCAATCAAACTACCGTAAATAACGCGCAACTGTGAACGTTGTAATTTGGCATGCGGATGAAAGAGTGCTTCAGCATTTCAACCATGATTTCAACACAATAACTCTCTTGCACACATATTGCCAGCGTGCCATTGGTTAAGGTCCCGCGTGCCCATGGTGGCACGCGTGCCTAAGGTTGCCGACCCCTGATTTACACTATATGGCCAAATGTATGCATACAGACTACATGTTTGTGTGTCTTTAGTCTTGGGGTGTTTTTCATAGTTTAATAGTTCCCATTCAACCTGCTGCTAAGTTCTTTTGCATATTCTGTGAAAAAAAAATTTGCCATCCCACTGGCATCTCTTTGTCACAAAACAATGGGCATACTTTTTTTTTTTTAGCTTGCAAACTAGTTGTATAAAACAATGGAGCAGATGAAAGTCATTGTGCTTGTTACATACCTAAGACACAATCCCCTCAAGTGACCAAAACAGTTTTGTAAGGTAATGTTTTTTCACAAATTCCTGCACACTTCTACAACTACTTTTTACAACTTGTTTATTTACCAGTTATTTAAAAAAGAAAACACAATCATGAAATACATTCTACATTGATATTATTGTAACTCAACTCATGCAGAATAGAAAATAATTGAAAATACAGTTTAGATTTGTTTAAATTGACAACAATATCAGAGCATGCCAAAGTCTTAAAACACCTTCAAAACAAGTAAACATGTTCCAGTAGAAACCTTTTATACAAGTGAAAACCTGAAAATTAGCATATGTCTCCTTATGTAATGAAACATTACACCATACAATAATACTTTAGCCTATAAAGTGCCTGCAGCTTTGTTGCAAAATTTTAGGAATGGCCCTTTTGAAAAGCAATGTCTAAAAATAAATGTTTTTCTAAAATTGGTGTGCCTGACCTCAACCCCAACACCTCCAACATTCAACACCTTTGGGATAAACTGGATGCAGACGGTGAGCCGGGCCTTATCGCCCATTGTCAGTGTCTGACCTCACTGATGCTCTTGTGGCTGAATGGGAGCCAATCCTTGCAGTCAGGTTCAAAAATTGTATGTATGTATGTATGTATGTATGTGTGTATGTATGTGTGTGTGTCTGTCTGTCTGTCTGTGTTTTACTGTTTTTCTCAATCGTTTTGACACAATAGTCAAATGACTATTAAACTTTGTCAAACTATATCACTATTTATATATAGGTCAGTTATTCACATCACTATAGTCATTTATTATTGCTTTGGCACAAAATACACTGAGGAAGCCTTACGGATCAAAATAGTCTGCTATCATTTGCTACTGAATCACATTACTCTCAAAAGCAATTATACACTTGTTCATTGTGTAAATCCCTACATGCAAAATAGAGCAACCAACCATCACAATAACCTGTCACACACATATTAGATACATAATAGTTACAGTATGTGGTATTCGTGTAAAAGCTGTCAGATGGATAGACTTATGCTAGATGGGGAACAATTCAATTTCCACACAATTTAGAGCAACCAAACTCAAGCAGGTGACAGGTGAGGATATCACAGGAAAATGTTATAGAGGGGTGGCTGCATCATGCCAAAAGATGTTTCCCTCATTGCATTGCAAGGGAGGATATCAGGTGCGATGTCGATAAAATGTTGTGGCCAAACAGAGATGATAGATTGAATGACCCTTGAGGTTGATACAGTTTTTTCTGTACAAACTTTCTTTATGTATTTGCAGTTGGCTGGTGTGTACATACAATAAGAAACAAATGTTTTGTTGAAAGTATAGTGTGTGCCATGGCTGACATGAATACTTTTCAGCTACCTAAATATACAATGTTAGCAACTGAACAATATTACAGAGTGGGTAACTATCATACTTTCAAAATACACTGTCATTTGACAAGATGCTTTTGCATTTTGACTGTCTTGGTCTAAGCAATGATAAAGGAACATTTTGTTTTGATGACAATGATTTATTCATTGATGGATTTATTTACATTTGAAACGTGAGTTAATTCTTTTGATTGAGGAATCACATTTTGCAGGTCACAGAGTGATGTGCTGAATGTTCTTAGAGTTTTGACAATTGTAAGTTTGTTTCAGTAAATGTGCCAAATCGATTGAAAAAAACTGTAACAAGGACCAACTCAACTGAAGCTCTTGATTGCCCTCTGCTGATACTTGGCCACTGTTACACCATACGGCTAATACACTTCTCACAGTCTTGTTCTACAGTAATACAGCATTGACGTAGAACATAAAAACAGGAGACCAAAGAGATGATTTTCAGTGATGTACAAAGTTTTATTATTGAAGAAGAAGAAGGTGCAGTTACATAATGGTGTTGAACTAAGAGCCACTGTATCATGTAAAACCCTACAGATCCTTTCTTTGGGTTGAAGAAAACATGCCAATAGGTTTGTTTCTTCTTTTCTAAAAAAAACAAATATATATATATATATATGGATTGTGTATGTTGTTTGAACAGTCTCTACTAAATAACATGTTCAATGTTAATGTTAAAATGTTGCAGAATGTTCAATTAGCTTTAACTTGGGTTACTTTTAATAAGAATTGTTCATGCTACGGGTGTCCCTATGAATCCCATGCTTTTAGCATTATCAGTGGCTACAATTGTAAAAGAACAACTGCTCTCAGGCCACATAACCTCCTATATAATACTTTAAAATGTACTTTCACTACTTTTATGAAATATTTAGAATGAAATTGTTTACTTACAAAACAATGGATTTTGGTGTGAAAAATAAGGCCATGTTAATGTTGGTAAAGGATGGTTCTTGATTGCCTTGCTTGCTTTTTATTGCATTTCCTCATTTAGTGCACAACTCGCATAGCAGCAGAGAGTCTTAATGACTGACCTATGCATTACAGGCAAAATACCATCATGTCTGACTAAGTAAGTGTCCCATATGATTTACTCAGTCCAACTTCAACACAGCATGTTGTGTCCGTTTGAGCCCATATTGTTCCCATTTGTAAAATTAAACATCTGCCTTTGTATTAAGTGTGTACATGATTCAAACATTTTTGCCCTAAAAAGAAGAGCCATTAAAATTAGCAAGCTCGGGCTGCATTTACATGATTGGAACTCAAGCATAGTCCCATTAAAAAATTAACAAATTGTAGCTTGAAACCAGTCATGCATGTTGTATTTACTCTCTGTTTGTCTGTACAGAAGAGAAACGCTCATGGAATTTTTCAGCTGACTTTTTGCCACTGTTGTTTGGTTTTGTAGTCTGATTAACGCAGTCCTTAAATCAACCATTTATGTAACATACCATGCAGCAAGTTTATTGATGGGGAAGTATCTGCAATACCTTGAGGGGAGTTCTTCTGTTGTATTCACTAAACACTAGGCTGAAATAATTATACTGAAAAGCAAGCACACTTTTTTTTACTCTGCAATAATCTAATTGATTATCATAGCTAAGGTTTTGGCATCATACCACCTCAAGTCATTCAAAGGTTTAGAAGTTTAGAAGACACTATGCTAACCATGTGATAAGACTGAAATAATCTTGCATTACTAACTCCCACTATGATTTCAAAGTTAAAGTGGTCAGTGTAACAGAAGTGCTGAAATGCACTTACTATTCATAAACAAAATCAAGGTGATTTTCTCTTGTATGTTCCATACAAATCAATGTCAAGTATAAGGGCAATGCAAAATGAAGTGGCATAAATAACTCTCACACATCTACACGTTTGTGTACCTTTCATCACTAATAAATACAACACAAATGTCCCCAACTAAGTTAAAGAAATGTCCCTAAACAGCATTTTTTCTATTTAACCAAGATCTTGATGGATGCAATGCAACTGTAATAATGCATTGCTTGTAATCACAAACAAAAAAGGTGATTAAGGACAATCCCTTTGTTTTTATAAGGACATGTTTTTTTACCATCTTCATTAATATACTCGTCGTAACCATTCACTTAACCTAAAATAGTCTGTGATAGCATCGTCAGCAGCAACAGTTAGTCAGCTGGCTACAAGGTCTCATGATAGGTCTCCCAATGGCACCTGAAGCACTGAAATATTTTACTATGAGCCTCCCTGCCAGGCGGAGCAGTTCTTCCTGACCTACTTCATTCCTTGCCATGCCCTCTCTCCGCATGAGACCTCTCCGGTGAAGGATAGGGGTGAGGGAGCGTATAGGTCAGAGTCTGTGTCTGATTCTCCCTCTGCTATGAAGGGTCTGACCCTGGCACAGAGAGAAGGTCCAGCTGCGGCTTCAGGCTCTGCTCCAGCTCCCCCTCCTGAGCCTATAAAGAAAGAAGGCCCAAAGAAGTCTTCCTTGGCCTGGGAGATGCTGAAGCCGCTGAAGGAGCGCTCTAGCTCCTCGTGGTCAACAGATGGGATGGATAGAGACGTGTCACTCTCCACGGCGGTAGCATCCTGCTGACACATCTGCCTCCTGTGGCGCCTCCTGCTCTGGGAGTGACTCTCTCTGCCGCTGCCCCCGGGGCCAGAGGAGGATCGGTCGTGAACCTTAGCAGGTGGAGGCGGGAGGCGGAACAGTGTGGGCGAATGATCGCCGCTGCCACCGACTGGTGAGGGGCTGTTGGCAACACTGCTGTTCCAGGCAGGTTGACTGAGGGGGTGCTGCAGCTGGTGCTGCCAGGAGGTAGAGGGGCGGCTGTGGCTGCCAGAGGGAGTACCCACCGATCTCGCCACATACTGACCCAGTAAAGGATCTTTCTTTTCCAAAGACCCATCAGAGCACTGGACATCGGCAGGTGAGCATGCCTGCTCCTTCTTTTCCTCCTTCACTTCCTCTTTAAACTCCTTCTCCTGCTTACTCTCCTCTGGGCTGTGGTAAGGCGGGGCAGGATACGGCTCTTTAGAGTTGAAAAAGGCCTCTGTTTCCGAACGAGGGATTCCCATACGCTGCACATACACATTGACCAGGAAATCAAGTTTCCTGTCCATACAGACCACCTCCAGGGAGAAAGAAAAACACACAATGTAGAAAAGGTGTTCCATCCCCAGAATTAAAATAAATTCATCATCAGAAAAACACAAATTACATGAACACACACTCCATTGGTTGACCTCAGCGTAAACCAACTCGTACTACTTTTACACACCTGGAAGAAACATTCATACCTGCTTTTCCACTTTGACCAGCCGTCCCATCATGCTCTGGTCTTCTGCAGCCCCTCCTTCAGCTTTAGGACCTTTACCAACTATCTGGTCAACTCTAGCATTTGAGAAAATTTATATCTGAGATTAAAAAAACACTGCTCTGCCACATGGGTTTAATTTTAGAAGTTCATGATGCCATAATGTGAACTATTGTACTGTTACATGGAAATCATGTATAGAAAGTGTTTATGTTGGAGATACTCATCAAGCTATAAATATGTTTTGAATGAATGAATGACTATGATGATGATGGCCTTTCCTGAGAAAGTATTGATGTCAGTTGGACAGTGTGAATGCATGCATTATGAGACTAGGCAGTCTTTAATGAAACAAAGTGTGAATAGAGGGGACATTTTTTGGGCCAAAATGCATCACTTGGCATGCTTTTATTGTGCTTCATGCTTCATTTCCATTGCATCCAGCTGGGGGAGCTCTCCTTCTGTCTCTCCAATATGAGAGCAAGCATCTAGCACTGTCAAACCCCTGTTGAGTGAGACCATATGACATGGCTCATTAACATTCAGTGAAAAAAGTGACGGCATGTCTCACTTTTTCTTTTCTTTCTTTGCCTTTTCTTGACAGCAGCTGATATAGTGTGACATTAGAGCTGAAGTAACTGCACAACATCCTCAAAATGTTGCACGTTAAACTGTTTATTGAAGCCTTTTCTTGATTCTATTAAATATAAAATATGTAACAGTGCTTTCTCACTGCATGTATTATCTAGCTAAACGAGACAGGTCAGGTGGCTTGAACTCAAAAGGGGTTCTGCTAATCAAAATAATAAGGTAGCTTATAACTGATTCAATATTTGGACTGTGGTATAAGGAGCATAATGCTGGTAACATGGTCATTCTAGAGGTGCAGTCTATCAACCTAACCTAGGACCTTCAGTGGACTTCTTATGGCGAGGTGTTGATGGGGGAGGGGGCCCCACAATCATATCTATCCTGGCAAGGCACACAGAGACGATATGAGTGCAATGCAAAATGAAGCAACGTGGGAATCACATTAGCTAAGAGAACAATATATTCCACACACACAAGACATACAGTGAGTCTGACTTGCTTTGTGGATGAAGAGTGCATGTATTTCACAGTTGGAATATATTTATTCTTTATGTTAGACCTTTAGGGGATCAAAATGTAAGGAGCTAATTTGCGGAAAGTAACACAATGTGAATTATACATCAATGTTATATCTAAAATGAATTTGTGACGCATTCAAAGCTGAAAGAGCGAATCATTTTTTTACATATAAATGTTACAGACATAAAATACAACACATGTCGTTGGACAAATGAAACAGGCAAATCAATGACTTGTGTGTCACAACATGTATCCAGCGACACCACAAACACTGTATTGCTGAATCACATTATACTGAATTTAAACTCATATTGAACAACAGTGTAAAAAATAACTGAAAAATTGCTTCCATGTTATCTTCCATATCCAGCCTGACATTTATGCCCACAGTAGTCTCGCATCGCCCGACTTTCCTCCACAGCGCTGCGGAAGAGGGTCTGGCTAGCATTCCGGGATGGGAGAAAAGCGTGCTCTGGTTTATTGGCATTTCTTTAAACCAATCACAATCGTCTTGGGCGGTGCTTACCGCTGCACAGAGCAACGGCACTTCTGCAAAATAGCCTCTGGAAGGAACTTGTTTGGGTGGAACATGTGTACGTTCAAAGGTTGTTTTAGTCGTGCAACAGAACACTCGGATTTGACAGATAGTCTAGCTAGCTGTCTCGATTTACCCTGCAGAGATCTGAGGAGCAGTTATCTATAGTCCTCATAAATCGACCGATGTTTAAAATGCCAACACAAAGAAAGTGGAAGGTAACGGACACCCTGTCGAAATGAAAGACAGCTGGAAGAATTTCCGGCGGCACCTGAGCAATCCCGGAAGTGTAACGTCGTGGATATAGAGCTCAACAGTCCCGCCCATAGCTGGTTCCGTAAGTAAAAATACAATGCAATTTCTCTATTGACAATTGGAGTATAAGCCATAAAATCGTAACCGGCGATGGTAGACTTAAAACCAGCTACGACATGACTAAGTGATTGTATATGCTCATATAGATGCCAAAAGTTCATGGGGCACCAACCTTGTTTTGAGAGAAATGTCTTTTATTCGCGATGTCTTGGATAAGTACTTCATTACCCACAATCCTGAACAATCCCACAATCCCACAGTGATGCCTCTGATTAGTGGAACCAGAGAATTTCTAATAAGGCTCTTCCGGCTTCTGAACTGGTTGCAGTTCCACTCTGATTCCATATAGGGGGTGCTCACAGGCGAGTGCAGAATGAATGGTACTCTATGGGGCTATACCCCTGAAAATCCACTTTTCATTTTTTGTCTAGTAATTTGAATGTTGCATTCGAAAGGGGAGGCTACGAAAATACACACTGCTGGGTGTTAGATTTTTTAAAAGTGTCTTTTTTGTTCTAAAAAGCCTTTTAAAATGTCAACGACGTCATACACATCGTACGGCCAGAGATACTGCTTTATGGCAAGCTCTCGAGGCATCGACAACACAGCTGACAGGTAGGCTCTCCCTGTCAATACACGTGCTAGAAAGAGGTTTGCTAATGTTTTAAAGACCACGCCGAAATATTCATTCTGACATTCTGGTTCCGCTTCGGATGCCAGCAATGGGATCTCTTGTCGTAATCAGTCCTTCACTGACCAATCAGCATTCATTAGCAGAATACTAGCGTGTATAGGCAACAACGACTCAACCTGTAAGATCCAAAGGACATAAGTACTTGTTCATTCAACTTTCGACCTATAATCCATGTTGAACTTGCAAAAACCACAATCAAATCTGAGATTTGTCAACGGCAATCAAGCAAAAGAGACAAATTTAGCCGTCTAGCTCCATAGAGTCCCATTCATTTTGCACTCGCCTGCGATCACCCCCAGTGGAACTCTGCCGGAACTGCAACCAAATTCGGTACAATGGAGCTTAATAAGGAGTGAAATGGCTCTCCATAGACCGGCTCTGGTGGAACTCATGCTGGTGAGGAGGGGGAGCTGTCGGTACCCGATCTGTGCTGCCTGCACGATCCGTCATGCGCAAAATGATAATCCTGTTTTACAAGGATTTACGACACTGCACGAATCCCAATCTGTTCCACGCTTCTGCCCTTAGCCTCCACCGGGAAGCTAATGTTATATATTTTAACAGTTATTTTTAGGTTTTATTTTGAGGGTCTTTTAAAGTTATTACATGCTGTCTCAGCTAGTGGTTATTAATTAGCTGTTAGCTAAACTAACGTTAGCTTCCTTTATTCAGTGGTGCGCAGTGGTTTATGGGATGAGTAATTCCTTCGCTCAATAATGAAAATATGTATACAGTCTTGTACCTTTGACTTTTGGGGGATTTTCTGTTCATTTTTTCACTCGAAATGATATGTTGTATGTTTATGAGTCACGTCGTAGCTGGTTAGCCTAAGGCATGGTCTAAAACTCTTTATATTCGGATTTTTCCAGACATCAATGGGAGAAATGAATGGGAAATTTACTTCCGGAACCCAAGGTCTCTCGGAGGAGGGGCGGGACTGTTCTATAGAATAGGCTCACAGTGAAAGTGACAGTTGGACAGGTTATTCACTCTGAGATAACCTGGAAAGAAGTGTGGGTCAGATTTAAACTGTAATATACTGTATAGTGAGCATTTACTTGCCTGGACTGCAGGTTCTTAATGCGAGACAGCATGTCCAGGTGACCTGCAGAGTACTGCTCGATCACATCCATGACATCGTAAGGCCGCAAGCTCTCTTTGAACCTCCTCTTTGACACCAGAAACTTCATGATGCTGAGGGAGGACACATTATTTAGTATGAGTAGGCTTTTTTCACAGCTGACATTTTGACTTGTCAGAAAAGCACAGGTGTTACTGATAACATTAATGACGGCTCTGTTGTATGTGTCCCAGTAAGTCATGACAGTGTGAGAGTGAGCCAGCATGATCCAAACCAGGAAAATGAACCAGCTAAATTGTATTCAGCCATTATTTATTTTTTTATTGACACCTGCTATTGTGACATGTCAACATGTCTTTCTTTAAAAATGCATCATAATTGCCCATGTGTGAACATTGCAGAACCATTAAAATTGGGTATTAAAGTGAATACTTACCAGATTGCCCTTATTGTAACCCTCAAGCCTGGTGGTAATTCTTGAGTGAGAAACTCACAGTGGCAGCTCTTATCGTCACCAATTTCCTCTCCTGGAAGGCTCGCCTCTACAGAGCAAAGACAAGGAAACTCTTAAAGAATATTTAATCTGCTTTCACATGCCCAGCGTCCACAGCAGAAGCAAAGCAGAGTTGTTGCTTTAAGCTTTAAAAGGTGCTCAATTCAACTACCAAGTTGGTTTCAAGCCAGTTAGCCAGTTTGTGAGCATAGTGAGCGGGGTTTGTGGAACAACAGAAAAAAGGACTTGGTGCAGAATTGAAGGATAGTGCTGATGGGATAAAGCTTTACTGAAACCTTTTCTGACAAGTACTCTCTTCCCACCACCAATTACAGTCTAGATTAGCATTTTAATCTATGGATTTTAAAACGTATTGCATACAGGCAAAGACCTAATCACAGTTAATCAGACATTGGGTGAGGTTCTGGTAGGGAAAGTGAGGTCTCTTCATGCAAGATAAAGCAGGGCTTTTGGCCATTTTGTCTCTGGGTCAATTTTGGATTATCCTGGCACCACTTGACTTGAACCCACAATTAATTAAGCCTTCCAGTACTGTTAATAAATACTTATCAATTCTTAGATTTGAAATAAATACATGCTTGTTCTCAGCTCGTATCATGCTTCAGTCTTCAGTCACCGTTGAGGGGAAAACTCATAAGAAAAAATTAAAAAGGGTTCATGTCAAGTGAATACATCTCAGCAGATTCAACATGCAGGTTTCTCAGACCAGTGAAGCTGACTTTTCTTTTGATAATTTCCTTCATAAAAGCCAACCAACAAAATATCCCAATGTCTTACTTATTAAACCTTCAATTGCTGCAAAGAGAGAGAAAGGAGAGACATGGAGAAAGATTTGTTATGGATTCTAGAAGGATGACAATGACAGACAAAAAAAACCAAAAAAGGAAATTTGGCCGGCCAATCAATTTTTTTTTTTTTTTTTTTTGAAAGGGGGGGTTTTTTTTTTTTTTTATTAACACCACCCCCCCCCCTTTTTTTATTTTTTTTTTTAATTTATAATATACAGCTAGACATTACAGAGTATATCACCGTCTAAATTGAAGACATGTCATGATGACTTGTCTAACCTGGAGAACTCTTCAGTCCAAGGTCTTCATCCTGCATTTCAATCAGCACTTTAACATGCCATGAGGCGAAAGAAGAAAAACAACTAATGAGAATTGGTTTTCAAATTGTTCAACAAAGATGCAAAGAAATGGTGAAAAAGAGAAGTGTATTTGTTTGACAAAGCGGCCTGGATGACATATGGATGCAGTTGCACCAATGGACCTCTGTCTCCCCAGCACAATGTGCATGTTGAGAAAATCTTCCCCTCTTCCTCGTATGTTTGATTACATGCTGGAGAAATTATATACAGTACGTAGCAATATTACCTGTATGACAGTTACTGTACAATGACTGGGTCAGAAACTTAAAGAAAATTAATGGAAAATGTTGGTATTTTTTCAACCCTATTTTCCCATGCATTGGTGTCTTACTGACTAATGTTAACAAAAGTCTTTGAAATTGGTTCAGTATTTAGCAAGAACACTGTAACCGGCAGCGACGAACCGGGCTGCAATGTAATCCTATAGGGCAAATGCGCGCCGTCAATCTATGTCAACTAAAAGTGCTGTTTTTGCCGCGGACAGACTCAGATTGTGATTCTGTGTCTGACAACATTTTGGAAAGGATCCCTACAGAAATATACCTTTTGTAAAGAGTAAGATCCTATTTGTTTAACGAGAAACTGACCCAAAATCGCCATTACATATCTCACCAGGTCCCATTTAAATAAACAATACTTTTAGCATGTATAGAACCAGCACATTTTCACATGTAAACAGGTTTAGTTCAATCAAATCGGAGTGGGGATTGTTGGAACAGTGGAGAGCCGAATGAAATACGATAAAATTACTGTTCATTTAAAGTGCTCATATTATGCTTTTTGGCTTTATCCATTTCCTTTATTGTGTTATATATCTTTTTTGTGCACGTTATAGGTTTACAAGGTGAAAAAGCCCAAGGTCCACCCCAAAGGCACTTACCATCTCCATCAGAAAACACTGTTCACAAACTGCTCCAAACTGCTCTATTGTAGTCCAGCCTTTACTTCCGTGACGAACGTGCATCACTTTGTAGCACACGTTATAATGCTCGCCTAGCTGCTAGCATGGCACATCCTCATACTCTGCTTCTGACTGGGTAGTAGTCCTAGATAATGCGCATATGCGACTCCCAACAAAGATGGAATAGAAGTGTGATGCCTCACTCTGTAGCTAAAACAGAGAGCTCAACACACAGGGTGAAAAGAGGAGCAGCAGCAATGTGTAGTACAACAAAAATATGGTGTTTTTGGAACCGTACTCCTGGATGGGTTTTCTTCTCCGGAGTTGCCCAGGGTGTGAAGCGCCGGGCGGGTGTGGGGTTACTCACAAGCCCCCGGCTGAACGTTGCTACGTTGGAGTTTACCCCGGTGGACGAGAGGGTCGCCTCCCTACGCCTGCAGGTTGTGGGGGGGAAACTCTCTGCCTTCTTGGAGATCTTGAATGGAGTCCTGTATGGGGCTCCAGTGGGAGACTCCATAGTTCTACTGGGGGACTTCAACGCACACGTGGGCAGTGATGGAGACTTCAACGCACACGTGGGCAGTGATGGAGACACATGGAGAGGCGTGATTGGGAGGAACGGCCTCCCTGATCTAAACCCAAGTGGTTGTTTGTTGTTGGACTTCTGTGCTAGTCATGGATTGTTTATAACGAACACCATGTTCAAACATAGGGATGCTCATAAGTGTACTTGGTACCAGAGCACCCTAGGCCAAACATCAATGATCAATTTTATAATCGTTTCATCTGATCTGAGGCCGTATATTTTGGACACTCGGGTGAAGAGAGGGGCGGAACTGTCAACAAATCACCATCTGGTGGTGAGTTGGGTCAGGGGGTGGGGGAAGACTCTGGACAGACCTGGTAAATACAAACGGGTAGTGCGGGTCAATTGGGAATGTCTGGAGGAGGCCCCTGTCCGACAGACTTTCAACTCATACCTCCTTTTCATGCATCCCTGTGGAGGCTGAGGGCATTGAACCCGAGAGGACAATGTTCAAAGTTTCCATTGCTGAAGCTGCGGCGGGGAGCTGTGGTCTCAGGGTCTTAGGTGTCTCAAGGGGCGGTAACCCACGAACACCGTGGTGAACACCGGTGGTCAGGGAAGCCGTCCGACTGAAGAAGGAGTCTTTCTGGAATTATGTTATCCCGGGGAGCTCCGGAGGTAGTTGCAGGGTACCGAATGGCCCGAAGGGCTGCAGCCTCTGCCATGAAAGAGGCAAAGCAGAGGGTGTGGGAGAAGTTCGGAGAAGACATGGAGAAGGACTTTCAAGCAGCACCAAGGTGCTTCTGGAAAACCGTTCCCAACCTCAGGAGGGGGAAGCGGGGAACCATGTACATGTACAGTAAGGATTGGACGTTGTTGACCTCAACTGAGGAGGTAATAGGGCGGTGGAAGGAGCACTTTGAGGAACTCCTAAATCCAACTAATACGCCCTCTATGTTAGAGGCAGAGCTAGAGGATGATAGGGGATTGCCGCCTCGGGATCCCCCAGTCGGAGCTGGTTAATGTGGCTCGGGAAAGGGAAGTTTGGGGTCCCGGGAAGTTTGGGGACCCGACCCCGGATAAGCGGACGAAGATGGATGGATGGATGGATGCATGGATGGATGGATGGATGGATGGATGGATGGATGGAGTTTGTTGATAGTGATTTTGGGGCTGTTTCATTCTTAAACAAAAAGGATCTTTACTCTTACTCTAACAAAAAGGTTAACCTCTGTAGGGATCCTTTAAAAAATGGTTGTTCCCATCAGTCACTTACACACAAAAACATGGGTTGGGGTCCAGGTTGACAAAATAGGGCCATCAACTCCTTCTAAAAACACACAGCTGGAGAGATTGTGGCCTTGAGCTGGCATGGAGCCACACAGAGCTCTGTGATGTATACCCTTCCACAACTGAATTCATAACTGTGGACAGTGTCAACAATGTGTACAAAAGTCTATTTTAAGTATATTGTTTGATTAATAAACAGTAACTTGCAATCTAAATACCAGATTCAATTTGAAAAACAGCATTACCGAAGGCAAGATTTCACTTCTCCACTATGAATGGAGCAACATATTGGCTTTCTAAAATACTGGACATATATTTTCCTTTTATTTATGCTTGTTTTCATAGACTGCAAAATATAACAGAGGCTTCTTCTTTTCTCATTTCAATTCGATAATTTGAAACACTGTGAAAGCAGGTAATATTGGCCTAAAGGAACAGTTCGACATTTTAGGGGATTGCGCTTATTCACTTTTTTATGCTGGGATGTTAGATGAGAAGATTGACAGTCAAGTCAGTTTTATATCTACGGCCAACAATCCCAAATCACAATTTTGCTTCAAAGGCGTTTATAATCTGTACAGCAAACGACATCCTCCATAGTTTTCGATACCACTGTCATGCCTATACGCTAAATATGAAGTTAGAGCAAAACGTTGTTGTTTTACATGCTAGAACTGCACAGTGCTCAGTTTTTGTTCAGATTAAAAACAAACAAGCTATTATCAGTGAGCTTTACAGGTGCTAGTGGGTGGATTTTGTTACTTTTGGACAGAGCCAGGCTAGCTGTTTACCCCTGCTTCCATTCTCTATGCTAAGCTATGCTAACCATCTCCTGGCTGTAGCTTCATTTTTCCCCATACAAACATGAGTGATATTGATCTTCTCATCTAACTCTCAGCAAGAAAGCGAATAAACGGATTTCCCAAAAATGTCGAGCTATTCCTTTTAACAGCTGCCAACTGTTTAAAGTGTTCCATGAAGATTTAAATAATGTTTCAGAGACTTTCCACCTTAAAGTAGTGGTAGTAGGGCTGTCCTTCTAACACTCATTATTCTGTACTGTGTGGAGTTTCCTCACCCTCTGAGTTTTGGCGTGAGGTGCTTCCCCGGACTCTGAAGGAGTGCTTTGGCCCTCGGTTCTTCTCAGTGAAGCTCCAGGTTTTGGCGACTTTGCTGGGACTCGGCTCAGCCCCGTCCTCTGCCCCTGGAGACTGGACTTTCCCCTTGGCCATGGGAGCCTTAGAAGGACTGGGGAACACCTTGTCCTTCAGGCTAGCCTTTCGACTACAGACAGCAAATCATGAGAAGGGAAATGTAACCAAGTTTTTACAGCATCACTCAATTAAAGTACACAACTATCTGTAACTAAATGTCTTCATCCTACTGCTTTGTTGTTTTAAGTGTAAGCTTGGGAATGTGTCTAATTCAGCACTGATGTGATAATAAATCTTACCTCAGAAGAAATGCAAAATGGGCAATGTCCTACAGCAGAAGGAGCCATGTCCACATACGAGCATTCAGTAGGTCAGACAAGCAGCAGGAAGCTACAAGCAAGCATGCATGGGAAGCAAAGTGACACTGCACGTCTCAAAAAGAAAGAGCTGTGATCTCACTGTATGCAAAAAGTGAACACAAATCATGCAAAATAATTCACCATCATACTGTATGCTCCGCCTCATAAACGGGAATCGGTCAAAGGAAACACACTGTTGATACTCAGCAATATGCACCTTGCCTGCTGAACAGAAGTTTTTAAGTGCTGATTAGGCAAAAAGGAAGCAAGCAAATAAACTGCATAAAGACATTACTAAACAGAAACCATAAATCAACTGTGACAGGGCGGTAAACAAGGATGTAGGTTTGACATTTTGTTTTCTTTTAGAGTAAAATGTAAAAGGTGTGCAAAAAAAGTCAGACTCTATTTTTCATTAAGTGAAATGTTATCTAAAAAGGTCCTTATTCTGTGATTCCTCTACCTTTACTTAAAGAGAGGGAGGAGCAGAGGTGGGAATGGAAGGAGACACACAGACTTGCAGTGCAGTTGTTAGTAGACCTAACTGTACAGCAACTATACCTAATAGCTCTCGGACAGCACCCGCAAAGTCTGTCTTTGTGTGCATTTTCATTACTGGAGTGGTGGGCAGTAGAGGAGACACAAAAAGATAAAGTAGCAGTGGATACAGTCACAAAAACAGCAGTGTGTGCCATACTGTGATGCCAGTAACACGTTATTGTAACTATCATTTATAATTCATTTGCAACCAGTTTCATATCATATCATAAATGAACACACGTGGAATGAATTTATACGCATGCCAGTATCTTTATAATGATGTTTTAGGGCTGATTTTTATACTATAAATAACCTCAATGCATCACTAGGGACATTTAGGGCGTTTACATTTTTCAATCATTTTGGCTTCGTTGATGCATATGGCATACATTTTGGCAAGGATGTAAGTTTTTAATTTTTTCAGATTTTGTAAGTTCAACGTCAGCTGCTAATAAGTCTAATAAACTTTGTAGCCAAAATACAGACACTCAGACCATCTTCCAAATGAATTGTGCTTGAACCTGCATGGCATGTTAGCTGGTTTACCATGGGCAATGTCCAGTGTGATTTAGGTCCTCCCACAATACCGAAACTAATCGGCATGTGAATAGAGATGCAAATATGGGGGGTTGGGTTTGCACTGTCCCTGTTGAATGTTACCTGCTGTGACTGAGTAATGTGAAAAGTTTTAGATTTTATATAATTCACGTAATTTTAAAAATCACATATTATTTGTCAGTGGACACATTGGAAATTATAAGGCTTCTGTCAATATTTTTGCCATGCTTGCATGATTAAAAACTTGTGAAGCTATTAGTCTAAATACATGACAAATTTAAAATTTTCTAATCCTGCTTGACCCCAGAATGTTAAGGACAGAAATGTCCCCATCGAAACCCATGAAAACCACAATTGTTTAGCTCCAATAGCCATTACAGCATACAATCATACATTTTATTATATCAGGCTTTCAATATAGAGCCCTGGCTTCAAAATTGTAGTTTTTCCATATGATCGAGTTTCTTATGTTTGCAATACATGCTATTTTCCTGGTTTCCACAGTTATTGCTGTTGTATTATGGAGCACTGCAGTGTTTGATGCAATGCATCAAAATCCATGTTCTGGCTAATGATTGATATATGCTAGACTGTGAAAAAAATCTAAATCTAAATTCCATCTAGCATTTAGCATACAGAAAATAATGAAATGTTAGGTTTTTCTTCATAATAACAACAATGGCATTATGTAAACAAATTGGCATTCAAAGGGTTAAAATTCTAAAAATGAATGGATGTTTGGTAGTGAGGATCAGGACTGGTGTTGGTTAATAGATTTAAATCAGTGAAAGTGGAAATTAATATAAATGTATCATTTTATTATTTACGTGGGCAGCTTTGTCCTCTATGGACTTTGTTAAAGGGATGCACAAGGGTTAAACACAAAATATGCAAATGGTTTATAAAGGACTAAGTCATGATAAAGTGTTACTACATTGTCAATAATTACACTTGTTTCTTTTGTCAAAAACAATGTGATCCAAATCAAGCAAGTCTCTTAAAGTGTTTAAAATCACTTTTTCCAGAGGTGATGCTGAAAGCCAGAGTATCAAAGACCAGCTTATTGGTGAATATTTAAGAAAGTGGGAGGGAGGCCAAAGGGAGCTGATCTTTGAGCACCATGTGAGCAAATGCAGCATGACCATTCTTGAAGGAGGTGCTTAAACACACAGCCACATCAGTCTCTGGACTTACCCCAACACACACACACACACACACACACACACACACACACACACACACACACACACACACACACACACACACACACACACACACACACACACACACACACACACACACACACACACACACACACACACACACACACACACACACACACACACACACACACACACACACACACACACACACAGAGTAGGCAACTGTACACACACTCCCCCAAGAAGAGTGCCTCAGCAGCAACTAAGAGCAGATCTGAAGAGAAGCCAAAGGGAGGTGAAGAAGGATAAAAACCTATCAGATCACAGACCTGGGAGAGGTTTCTGTTTGAGACTCCTTCCTGTGAGGACAGAAGACACCAACTGTTACACGTTGTTACACTAAATGTCATTATCAACATTGCTCCATATTGTTAGGGTTGAGCTGGATTAGCACTGTAAATTGTCCCGAGAAATATTAAGTCAATCTGCTGGATGGTAAAAGCTGTGCTGCTGCAAATTCAAATCATATATAAGACGAGACAAAAAATATTACATATGATGTGATTTTCTTTTGGCCACTTGGGGGCAGCGGAAACAAGCTGTGAACACAACACTGAAATATGTCCACGTTTTAAATCTACACAGACCACATGTACATTTGTTTAACTTTGCCCAATAAACATAAAGTTGAGAAAAAATTGAAATATGTTCACCTTTTATGGCGAACTTGTTAGCAAACAGTTGCCTATTTGCACATGCAGCAGATACTGAGCAATATATGAAACCCAAACACTCCACTATGTTCACCAGCTAGTTAGCTGTGCCTGTCTGACGATTGGTGCTGACCAGGTAGTGTACAGTGGGTTTATCTAACTTTTTGCTAAAAATAAAATGTCAAAACTGTGTTATGAGAGTGAACCTAAGCAATAAAGTTACAGGCCTGAAAACCCAAACAATGAAAAACGCTATGAAGCTCCGTAGAGGTGAGAGGAACTGTGTCAAGTGATAAATATCTGTGGGTTTGTCACTGTGAGTGACCTCTTTCACATTACACAAATCTATTCCATCCATTGTTATTATAAACATATTGATTATAACTGCTTTAAAGCTACAGCAGGGTGAAATGTTTGACATATTTAGCAATAGCATTCATGTGGAGTCATATTTCTGGCATCATTAAACATTAATGTCCAATATTCATTCTCTTTTAATTGTTTTGGCCTCACCAAAACTCGAAATTCAATTGGGTCTTTAGCTTGCTACATGCTCCACTTTGTTCATTTGTGTTTTGATGGATGCCTTGTTAATATAATCATTAGATGAGTGTAGCTTTAACGTGGATTGTACTTTTTTTTTTTTCAAATCTGTCTTTTGAATTCCAAGAATATTGCTCATCGTTTATACTCATTATCATCATCATCACTTTTATCCACACTATCAGCATCTCGACATCCTCATGATCATAAGATCCTCATCAGCTTTGTCACTCTCACTGTCATGTTTATATACCTGAATGACTTGCCCTTCAGATTCCTCAGCAGGTCCAGCTGATTCAGAGGTGGAATAAGTCTGGCAAAAGACAAAGGGCATTTCTGTCAAGTCACCTTCAACAACTCAGTGTTGAAAGTGATTAAAGCTTGCCGCCAGGCACTTTAAAGCTAATTCCATTTACTTTGACAGTTATTTATTCTGATGGTCATCACCTTTTCACCCCAAATTCCTACTGGAATGAAACCGAACATGAGGTCATTTACAAATAGAACAGACAAGCAGCGATCTTCTACTTCTAGACACATAAAGGGCAGAACTCTGCACCGTGAAATAAGCACAGCTTATTTGCTGATTCATACAGTTGGACAGCAAAATAAGTGGTTAATTTAACAAAGTAGACACTGGCAGTGGTTGTCTTTTGAACAGCATTTCAAAAGAGGTTTTGGTGTCACTGCCAAGTCACCAGCTCCCCTCCACTGTAAAATTACACTTATTAAAGCAGAAAGTGAAAAGTCACACCAGGGTGTGATTCTGCACAACAGATCAGTAGTATCTGATTCAACAAGGGAGTTTGGAATACAATAAGATGACTCTGTAGGTTCAGTTTTTCACTTAGCGTCCCAGTTTTAAGAGAGATGGCAGAATGTGATATGGAAAAACAGTTGTATGTATTGGAAATGCTGATCAATGTACGGCATTATTCAGACAGTTGTATCACTTACCGGTACATTGGGATAGCTACAGTCTGCTCATAAAAATCCCAAGTGTACAGCAGATCTGTACGGGAAAGGTTGGTAGCATAAAACCTCCAAGCACCCTAGATGGAAATAAAAATTATTTATTTTTTGTACTTTTTGTCAGGAGCACAAAACAGACGTTATCTCTGTTTGATAAATCTGTACATGGTGTTGTTATGTTATACCTGGATAAGGCCTGCTGCAGGGTTACGTCTCTTCTCAAAATGTTTCTGCCTGTGTTGTTCTTGGACTTTGAGAGCAAAGCCAGAACCCAGGATGCCCTATACAGAGTCAGTGTGACACAGAGAGCCCATAAAGTGATCAGTTACCTTTCATGACCTCTACTGGCCAGGAGTTGGAATTGCAACAACTCCTACAACACCTTGTAAAACAGAGACCAGTAAGCAGATCCAACAAAAATATCTAGTAAATACATAATATCTCAGATATCTGCAAAAGCCCTGAGGTGGTAGAAATCTGAGAGAAAAATGCTGATTTCCTCCACACACATCAGAAGTCAGTGTAGCAAAAGTAATGACTGTTTCCTGAGTGCTGACACAGCAATCCAGTTTTATGTGCGCTAGACTGATCAGGTCTTAGCTGCTTTCTTAAAGCTTACTCATTAAGAGTGCTTTTTTTCTGATTGACAAAATCATAAAAAAATCGTAAAAGTATTTACGTGGCTGAGGCGCACCTATCATATAAAGTACTGCACATCATTATACAACATATTTTACAGTAGACATTTCTTAACAAAGGGAGCACATGAGTAATTACCAACATGACTGCATTGTTTTTAGGTGCTCCAGGTTCAGCAGGGCCTTTTTTTGGGTGTGTGTGCTGGTTCACTGACACTGTTGAAGCGTAACTCTCGCCAAAATGCAACCTAGGGTCTTTTTGTGAATGTACCCGAGTCAAACTTTCGTTTAAAAGCATATTTAGGACGGAAGCGCCACTTTTAAGATTTACCATATTTTTGTTTCTTCGGTCAAATGGCATCTTGAATGGGAGTGCTAGGGACACTTTTATGCTAGCCTCAAAATAGCTATTTTTAAAACACTAAGAAGGCTCGACACAACATGAAACTTTGCTCGAAGTATCACCAGGGGCTCTACACCTTAACGAAAGCATTAACAACATTGTTTGTGTACTCAGAGTTTACTAAAAAGAAAGGTTTTGAACAACTCACCGTAGCTCTTGTTGTTTCCAGCCGCAGCCATTTTATCAGACAAAAACAGTCGATTTCCAAATGCAACGTAACAGGGAGGAGAGTAAAGACTGAAAGCTCCTAAAGCTTAGTTCCATATAAATGCACGGATAATTTGTTGTTTTGTCGTTAGTGAAAAACAATGTTGACCTTGTAGTTGAAAAAGGAGCCTCATATAAGAATGACATTTCCTCCTATGGAGTCCGTTCATTCGCATTCAGATATCGACTCGTTTTGACTGCAGAGGTGGTAGCGGCCGGAAACAACAAGAGCTACGGTGAGTTGTTCAAAACCTTTCTTTTTAGTAAACTCTGGGTACACAAACAATGTTGTCAATGCTTTTGTTAAGGTGTAGAGCCCCTGGTGATACTTGGAGCATAGTTTCATGTTGTGTCGAGCCTTCTTAGTGTTTTAAAAATAGCTATTTTGAGGCTAGCATAAAAGTGCCCCTATCACTCCCGTTCAAAAGGCCATTTGACCGAAAAACTAAAATACGTCAAATCTTAAAAGTGGCGCTTCCGTCCTAAATATGCTTTTAAATGAAAGTTTGACTCGGGTACATTCACAAAAAGACCCTAGGTTGCATTTTGGTGAGAGTTAAGCTTTAAAGGTAACCGAGCCATGATTGTTAGTGTTATTGGTTCCACCTGTGCTTTCCCTGCCAGGACAACTCAAAATGTCGGCTGTGAAAAAAGGTCTATTACTGCTCTTTACTGAGCAGTTGCCTATTATATAAACACCACATATTAGGCTACATGTAATAATTCATTTTCATTCTTCACTGCTTCATTTGTTACAAATTATATATAGGCCTACCTTTTACATTTTAAAGCAGCATTTATTTATTTATTTTGGCCATTTGGTTGCAGCAAAGCCAGTTGTGAAAACAACACTGAGACATTACCTTATAGATGTTTTGCTAACCAACAGTTGCCTGAGCTTTTAGCATTAGCATTTGCATTAGCATTAGTATTCAGAGTCATGTTTTGGGTGATCTGATGAATGTAAATTCTCCACATAAGAATAATAATTAGTGCAGCTTTGAGGAAATAATCTGCTATGTTTACTCTCAAGCATAGACCAATGACAACTATATAAGCCAACAAGTTTTCACATCTGCTGGTCCAAATTTTCCCAGTCTGTGGGGTCTTTCACAGTAAAACGTGACGTAATTAATGTTCTGATTGTTTGGAATAAACATAAAGAAAACTGAGTATTTATAAGTTAACAGATAACAGACACAGCGACATCTATAGAAATTCAAGCTTTAACAATAAAAAAAATCCAAGAATACGTGACAAAACTGGACACACTCTTTTTTAGGGACGTGGAGAGCAGTAACATTCAATAAGTAACAATCAATGAGTGCTTGAACACAATGATAGACCAAATGAACACAAACAAGGCTCTTACAAATCAGCACTTTAAGCTTAGTCTTTCGTCAACGACACTAGGTCAAAGTACCGCTGACGAGCCCTCGTACTTACAGCAGGAAGAGCAAAGAAGGCCACCCCGATCATGCTGAATGTGGCTGCCAGCAAGCGTCCATTCCACGTCTTGGGAACTTTATCACCATATCCAATGGTCGTGAGAGTGATCTGATGAAAACATCAATTTAAGTCATATACTTGATTTAAGTGGTGTGGTACAGGTTTGTAGATTTTTTAAAATAGAAAATACAAGGAAACTGAAATGGGGGAAGGAAAATGAGTATCATAACATCACAGGATGCTATTCTAGGTCTCAGGTCTCTTGGTTAAGTCTTACCAGTCCCCACCAAAGAGCGTCAGCATAGGTCTCAAACTCCTCATTTGACTCCTTTTCCACAGAGTAGACCAGGAATGAAGCCAGGATGAGACACAGGAAACCTATGTACCACGCTGTGATGAGCTCCTACAGGGAAAACCAGTACAATGAGCATCAGGGAATCTAAAGTAATAAAGTGTCATCTAGGATGCCTTGCAAAGTGGTGACGTAACCCCTGTAAATTGGTAAAAATGGCCCTTCTGTAATAATATTGGACGTGATTGTGTGAGTCACATGCCCTCTGTGGCAAACCAAGTACTTCATAGACGCCTTTATTTCCCTCGACAGACGCCACACACCCGCCCTTTCTCCCTCTCACCACATCTTACACAAACACACACAGTCGCTCATTTTCCACAGCTTATTAGTGCCATCTAATAATTGTATTTCAAAGCTCATTAAAATAAAACAAAGAAAGAATTTTCCTCACCGTGACAGAATTACTTGGAAGAGACACGACTGGAAACAGTGTGTCCCTGAAGTAGCACATTGGAAAATAAAGCACTTGTAATTTCAACTGCAATGGTTTAAACCCCCATGTGAAGATGTCTACCGTTAGACTAGAATACTAGATGTAAACTTGTGCAGAGGCCTTAAACCTGGTACCCTCTATTTGTACCTGATCATCTTGTTGACTAAGTACTCAGTTGTTCATGTGGCCAAAGGCTAGCAAAATATAGTGACATACTGTATTGTATGGGTGATGCTATGATTCCAGGGAAAGATAGTCTCGCTTTGCCTGACCCTCCTCCACTGCGCTGCGTGCTCTGCTTTATTGGCAGTTCTTTAAACCAATCACAATCATCTTGGGCAGCGCTAAGCACCGGGAAAAGCCACGGTGCCTCTGAAAATAGCCTCGGGAAGGAACTTGTTATGGTGGAACGTCTATGTTCAAAAGTTTTAGTCGTGCAAAAGAAAACTCAGATTGGACAGATAGTCTAGCTAGCTGTTTGGATTTACCCCGCAGAGATCTGAGGAGCAGTTAACCATAGTCCTCAAAAATCCATCGGAGTTGAAAATTCCAACCCAAACAAAACGGAAGGTAACGGACATCCAGCTTAAAGTGATGGTTCGGAGTAATTCACCCTAGGGTCCTTTGCACCATGACCACGAGCCAAACACCCACCCCAGAAGCTTTTTTCACCTGGGTCGAACATTGGGAGAGTTAGCTAGAGTAGCATTATCAGCTGAATAGCTTAGCGCAGGGGCTAATGGACCCACGTTTGTATCTTGTAAGTTACCCCACTAATAATGCCCGAAATGATACCAAACGTCTACAAGTAGTACAAATAGGTTATGCTCTCATAAAACGATGGATTGGAAAGTTTGTTAGTACACCAGAAGTTTATGAACACTTGCCTGCTCTCTTCAGCTCTCTGTTGCTGCTGCTGCTGCTACCTGCAGTTAGACGAGTGCTTAGGGCCGTCTACAAATTACTACAAAAGAGTTACAACAAAAATATTTATTAATTCAATGATTAAATAAGGTAATGTCTCCAAACTTACCTCTATTATTACTTGTCTCCTGCTAGTTATACTACAGCACTTACTTAAAAAAAAAAGTTAAATTAATAAATATTTTTAAACTTCTGGTGTACTTACAAACTTTCCAATCCATCGTTTTATGAGAGCATAACCTATTTGTACTACTTGTAGACGTTTGGTATCATTTCGGGCATTATTAGTGGGGTCATTTACGAGATACAAACGTGGGTCCGTTAGCCCCTGCGCTAAGCTATTCAGCTGATAACGCTACTCTAGCTAACTCTTCCAATGTAAGACCCAGGTGAAAAAAGCTTCTGGGGGGGTGTTTGGCTCGAGGTCATGGTGCAAAGGACCCTAGGGTGAATTACTCCGAACCATCACTTTAAAAGAGTGAAATCTGGAATATCCCAAGGCAACGGAGCAATCCCGGAAGTAGAACATCATGGATATAGACTAAAGGAAAGAGAATGCTGTGAAATGATAAAGGTTGTGACATGATGTATTGGCAGCTTGATGAACAAGTCACAAAGAAGGCAGCAGTCCATGACATTATTTCCACTGGGGATGGCTGGGACATCTCCCCCCTCACTTTTCAAAGTCCTGTTATTGCCCTGGGGTTTTGCCTCTTGAGCTGCCTTAGCTTATTTATAGAGATTGTTAAGGCTATATGCAGCTTACGAGGAAGATTACAGATATAACTCAAGGTAGAAAAAAGTATTTTCACTTGTTTTCGAGGTAAAAATAATAATAATTAAACCTGTTTTTATTTACTCCTAAAAAGATGTTGGAAGTGGACATTAATCAAAGAGAAGGCAGTAAAGGATAGTACTTATAGTAAAGGATGTAGATACATCATTTATCATATCAGGTCTTTTTTATACCACCACCATTATTATTTAAAGCATGGTAACTAATTTCATTTAAATCTTTTAGTTGAAAAGGCTGTGACTTCATTGGATATTTCAGTGTAATAATTTTACAGCAGTGCACATCAGATATGGTTTTAAACACCACATATGGCTGGCTAATTACAGAAACTCTCTGATCACAAAATTGAGAAAGGTACTTCAACTCCTTGTGAACCTCTACAGAAAAATAACAAAATGATGTAACCTTGCTGTGGGCATAAACTACAGATCCGAGCAGCTTCCAGGTTCCTCCCCGTCGGTCCATACGCAGCATGCGTAGGATCTGCAGGAATCTCAGACTCCTGATGGCCGAGGTGGCAAAAACATTGCCCTGAGATCCAGCTGCCAGTACGGATACTGAGGCTATCAGCACCATGATGTCTGGAGAAAGAGCAAAACACAATCAAAGAACTCAACACACTCTGGGAAGCAGAGGAAGCAAGAGATAGCATCCTTAATCAAATCAGACTGAATTTACAGCACTTTACTGTGTGCAACGATGATCGATTTTGTTGTAATTCAAAAGTTGTTCCAAGTACTTAGTCAAATAGTATTTGAAGTGTCAAATTTTCTTTACTTTAGTACTTTTCTTTTACTTTTGCATAACCTCGAGGCAACGGATATGATGAAAAAAAAGAGAAAGCATAACAAAGTTATCTTATACTCGCTGAGACCCTCCAGCATTTGAAAAAGGAAGAGATGGAAAAACACAGTACTAAATTGTCTGTTTTGTTCCTCCGAGAGAGCAAGGTGAGAGAAATGACAGCCAGTGACCCTGTTATCTCACCTATGACACAGAAAGGCTTTCTGGCAAATTTTAGCCTCCCTCTCCATCCTCTGTATCGACAGCAGCAGCCGGCAGCCCATATCCTTATAATGTACTCCACTCCAAACACCACGATGGTCACAATTTCCTGTGGAACAAACCAAACTGGTGAAGTTAACCTTGTGACATGAATGTATATGGAGAAATAGGTTTACAGCAAATGAAATGATACTTACCAGGATGTACAAGGCACTTTCTGAGCTATTTTTGAACTCTTTGATGGTGGCAAAGACTGAAAGTATGAGACAGGAGAAGACCAAGAGGAAGCTGGAAGAGATAGGAGTACAAACAGTAATTGCTTTTTTATTCTGAGGTCACAGTTCCATTTGTCAAATCCTGTTTTAGATACAGGAAGTTCAATGTGTTCAGTTGAAACTGACTGGAGAAACATATGGATATAGCATCTGTGATGTTAGTGAAAGGTTTCTGAGGCGCTGTGTTTACTGCTCACTGCCATGCTTGTCAGTTAAGCCACAAATTCTAAATGTTGTGCATTCAGTGTGTGTCAAGCTGTCCAGAAAACACAACAAAATACATACCTATGTCTTAAGATTCCAAGAATGGAACAGTTCAAAATATAGAAGAAAAATAACTTATTTGAATAGCTGTATCTTAAAGGGTCAATTCACCCAAAAGAAAACCTTAGAAGTGTGTAGATATGCATAATTTAATTATATGTGCGAGGTTTTCAGATTCACCTCTGAAACATGTGCTGTCACTCCAATACAGTGGAGATGAACATGCATTCAAAGCACTGAAAAATTACATTTGAATAACTGAACAGCATTATGTCTTTCAGAAACAATGTACCAGTTCACCTGGATAAACCACAGACCTCTGTCAACAGTTATCATTGGTGCAATTTCTAATTATATACTGTATATCAATACTATATTGCAGATACCATTACAGAAGAACCAACAATTTATGGTATTTCCACATTAGATTTAATATTCAGCTGTGGTGATGGTTGTGATAATATACCACAAAGACCGACTGCCATCTGCTAATCAATTTCTGAAACCTAAGTGGGTACAGTTGGAGACTGAATGAATCATTAGAGCTGCAGAGCCTGGGTGGTGCCTTCATTAGTGGAACAAAACAAGCCAAACTGCATAAACAGCTGCAGCTCAGTTAGGATAAGTAAATAAGTAGGGGCGGAGGGGCGCTAGTTTAAGTCCATACAGACCATAACCGACCAAGGTGCCCTTGAGCAAGGCACCGAACCCCCAATTGCTCGGGGCACCTGTCTGTCCATGGGCAGCCCCCTTGCTCTGAAATCTCTCCAATGCATGTGCATGTGGATGTATAATAAAATAACAAAACAGAGTCAAACAAATACATTTCCCCAAGAGGGATTAATAAAGTATACAGTATTTATGTTTTATTTTATTTAGTGAGTAAATACAGTAATAAAGAAAACCTGAAAGAAGAATTGAAGGCAAGCAAGCAGATAACATTAGTTAAAAGTTCATTTGAACACAGATTTTTCTTGAAATTAATTTAAAGGTGCACTATGAGTTCCTGCATGGTTTCAGTGCAATTTCATTTTTGTCTCAAATCGTAGCCATGTCTCCTTGATCCGCTAGCTGCCTGCCCCCTGAATACACTGTGAAAAAGCCTGGTCTTAAACGTCAAGCAAACACTAGGGGCACAGGCTGTGCACCAAAATACAACAAACCACGTTCCAGCCAATCATGCGCACTAACACCCACCTCCTCCCCCAACCATCTTTCCAATCACCGACAAGATGGTACTTAATGGGTGGGGGGGGGGGGGTGATTGGCTGGAACATGGTTTGTTGTATTTTGGTGCACAGCCTGTGCCCCTAGTGTTTGTTTGACGTTGACGACCCTGTTTAAGACCGAGCTTTTTCACAGTGTTTTCAGGGGGCAAACAGCTAGTGGATCAAGGAGAGATGCCTACAATTTCAGACAAAAATGAAATCGCACTGAAACCATGCAGGAACTCATAGTGCACCTTTAATACATTTTGGTAAGTTAAAATTCCGCATATGAAACTTTAAGTGACCATTTGCACATATGTTTGCACAAGAGTACAATAAATCCAATCACCTGGGAGTGTAGAACATGGGAGTTGCATCTTATCAGACAGAGTAAGTGTATTTACTGGCTGTCAGTCAGCTGTCTTCACTGGAGTTACAAAAATGTATTACCTCCTCCTTACCGTACAGTCTAAACAACAATATCTGTCTTCTGTTAAAGTCATTAGTGATGTTTGTCACAACTCTTTTCAATATAGTATAGGAGTTAATCTCAGAGGTTAATAAACTAGTCTTTGTTAAGACTGGGACAAAACCGAACAAACATCTTCAATAACAGGTAGAAATTTGTTGAAAGAGCTATAAAACAATGGTTCTTTCAGATAATAATAGTAAAGCAATGGTAGATGGTTTACACAATGGTAGATGGTTTTAAGTAGACTGATGTGTTTCGGAAGAAAATCTATTCTGCAGCCAAGACTGGCAGAGACCATCAGGTGAGCACTTTATTGGATGGAAGATAACATGTGATTTGAAAAGGAAGAGGCATGGCAGGGCTCGACCTAAGGGACTTTCTGAAGAAAAGGAATCCAAAGCAGAACTAATGGAGAGTGCCTGGTGAAACCCAATACTGGGACAATGCAGGATTTTAAAAGACGCAACATTAATCATAGTAGAGATACTGTGGAATGATCTGAGCACACAAGATCAGGTATAACACATTAGAGCTCAGACTTCACTAAAGTGAAGTCATTTACCAATATAAAGTATGAGATAAGGGAGAGTGACCTGATGAATGAGATAAACCAGGTTTGAATAAAGCTGGAGTAGGCAGACAGCAAAAAAAACTATTAATACCATTATATATATACACCGGTACTCGTTATATATGCAGTTATATAGCGGCAATTCTACGAGAACAACCGTCCTGTTTTCCTTGTAAAAGCAAATGGCCGCTTCCTGGACAATAAACTAGAATACAATTTTGTTCCTATATGTACAGTATAGACGGATAACAATAAAGTATCTCTTATCTAATAGTTTAGCCCTTAATTAGCTGCAGCCCTAACCTGCAGTTTTAAGAACTTTCACCGAATGTGCTCACACAGCTGCATTTGTAGAACAGCCAATAGAAACACTCTCTCTCTCTCTCTTTGAAATGGCCTATGATTGGCCAAAGTCTACCGTCACGGGTAAAACAGAGCCAAGGAGGAAACGCAAACGTTTAGTTTTCTCTCAGACCACTTGAATTACAATATGCTGAAATATAATTATGGAATGTTTTCCCACTGATGCCAAAAAATAAAGTGCCTGCCCCAGCTTCAAGGAAAACTTACATCTGAGATGTTACACTGAGCAGGACACATGACATAGTGACAGGAAAACTGGGCAATCATCCTTTATAAAGATGGAGAAACTATAGGGTGAGTGTTATGAGGAACATGTTAGGAATACCTATTTACACATCCAGCAGACACAAAGCAACTTTATCTGGAGTCGTTTTTCTTTCCACTTGATGAACGAAGTCCAATATTCACTCTCCTATTAGCTCTGTTTTGGTCTCCATCAACTCCAGAGACAGGTAGCATACAGTTGCCTGCTACAGCGTAAAATAAAGTTGATGAGAGCAGAGGTTCCAGGCCCTCAACACTCTGTAGAGCTGAGGGAAAGAGGGAAGAATTGGGTCATAAGTCTCTGTGGGTTCGTCACCACCAGTGACGCTGTTCCATTACACCTAGTCATTTCATCCATTATTAATATAAGAAGTATTGATTTGTACAGCTTTAAAAGTGTAGAGGAGGGCCGTCATGGCAAAATGTCACAGAGGGCCCCCAAAAACCCCCCCCCCCCCCCCCCCACACACACACACACACACTGGAACCTGGAATTCTACAGTCCAAGAACAATTATTCTCTGCACCATCTTTCAACACAACTGCCCTGGACTGAATCTTGTAACATGTCACATAATCAAAGCAAGGATTACATTTAGCACACCACTTTTCATCAAATCATTCCATATCAGTTTAAGCAAGAGCCAAATGGAAAGGTAACAATCTAGGCTGTGATTTAGTTACAGCTTAAATTAATTCAGCTTGATATGGTCAGTAGAAATGTTTTGCTCCGACAATGATCCGTTCATCAGTTCAGAAGCAAGAAGCCAACACTTAACTCTGAAAATACAAATGCAACAAGATACATTTCTTTCCAGTCTTAATCCTGATATAGTTTACTGGGGGCCCATTGACTGCCTCTGAACCTTCCTGTCGAGGAAGCTTTTAACACAAATTCATCGCTCCTTGAGTAAATTTAGAGTGAATCTGGCTACGCATGTGATTTTTCACATGATCTACCCTGACACACAAGTTTATCCAAGCTTTAACTTTCCATCATGCTTCATCTAGCCATCATCCATCCTCATCAAGGACACTCATCAATCCTCCATGGGTTCCCTTTTTTATACCAGAACTGCAGCTCACCTGACTTTCCTTTTCCTGCAGCTGCAGTTTCTGTTTGGTGTATCAAACTCTTGGCAAAGGCTGCTGGCTGTCAGCCAATCAGAATGAAGCGGCAGAGATCAATGCTATGTGGCAATGGTAAAGTCCATGGATCTCATTATTTACTATATTCTTTATTATTCTTCATCAGAGACATGAACAACAAAAAGCCAAATGAGCTGTTAACACATTCAGCTGCACAAGGTGTGTTCATTTTATGTGTTAGGTTGAGGTCATTCTCTCTTACATCTACAGCATATGTGTGTTTTTGGCATCTCATACATCATTGATGGCTACAGCAGTCAATACTTGCTTGGTAAAAGTGAGCTCTTCTTGCACTGAGAAAGCTTCTATTACATTCTGCAGCTTTCTGTATAGTTTGGATTATTAAATGTATGCAAAATGGTTGAATGGTATCTCTGGTACATTGGAATTGCAGTCAGTATAGATTTTGTCAGTTTAAACTAATAACACTGTATTATTTATAGCAAGGTTTAGCTTTCTTCTATTCCAGGTCACTCTACTTTTTCTGATAGGTTGAGGGGTGGGCTAGAAGGGGGGCACGGGGGGGCTACTGCCCCGCATGAAATATGATCGCCCCCCCCCCCAGGTGCCGCAACCCCCAAAATCCATTGGGCTAGAGTGTTGTCAACCTAAATCCAAAATTCTGATACCATGGAACCAGCACTGGAATTGTTTTTTGGTTTGTTTAAAGGCAGACTAAGCCTATAGACACACACATACACACACACACACACACAACTAACCAAAAACTGACAACATTTCTTGCCATTTTGCCAACAAATTGTGATAAAACAATAAGCTCAGAGACAGGCGATTTACAAGAACAAAAGTCAACACAAACTGAGAGAAGTATCTTCACAAGCTATTCTTTAACAGTTTGCCAGCACTGCAGCCCTTGATTAAAGTTAAATAAATTACATTTGGAGGTCGGTTTAAGAAAGTGGTATAATTCTTTTCACATGGGAAGAGCCATATGTTATGTCCTTACGTGCCTGCCTGGTGGATGTTTCACTGCAGGAATTTACTGTCACTATAAATGAATATATTTAGAGGTTCCTCGTGAAAAATCAAAAGTAATAGCACAAATGTACTTTAAACCCGAGTATATGAAAGGTCACTGTAATAATAATCAACCAAAGAAAGAGAGAGAGAATACATTTGATTAAAATAAGACTAAACTACTTGCCTGTGGCTTTCCAAACATCATATCCTTTCTACATCTAGACATCTTACACATGTAAGAATGAATCAGCTCTTTCCCATAAGAACATAACACTAAAATATGCATCAAACTAACCAGGTTAAGCAAAAAGCCCTAAGAAGGACCAGTCATGGGGTTAGGGGGTAATAGACAAATACTGTATTTACCGTAGTCTATTTAAAGATAGTGTTGCTGCTAATAGGTTTAGTCTACATGCTTATTCTTACATTATGTGTGCTTGAAAAAATAATATTTACAGTGCTTAGGGCCCACAAAAGTCTAGAGCCGAGGGCCGACCCTGAAAGGTTGTCATTTATCATATACCAGGAATGGTAAAAACACAAATTCTTTTCTCCCTTTTTAGCATGCATTTAATGCCATAATGATCACCTTCATCGCCTCCTTCTGCAAAAGCAAAGGTGCAAATGACGTGTGCAAACTTTGTCACTGTGTTAAATTTTATTTACAGATCCACTGAAATAAGCTTCGAACAGATTTTGAGCTCAAAGGGAATCAAATGCTTCCTCTTTAGGCACCTGCTTTTCCCAATTGCAGAAAAAACATTTCATTGTGACGACCCTGAGATGTCTGGTGTTCCTGTCTTTTTCACCGTAGCCATGAGGCTTATGTAGGTCAGTCAGCCAAGGAGTCTTCACATCTTGTCACTTACAGCACTTTGACTTGTCACATTGACTTGTCTTTTCACCGTTTTGAAGACCAACATTTTTTTATGTATAGGCTACTGAAAACACATCCATAATGAGGACTTCTTGGTTAGAATTTACAAGTCTACATTAATCATGCTGATACCGTAAGAAGGTGTTGAGATCACTTGTAGTCAGTTTCATTCAAAAGATGTTCTACTGTACATGTTTACACAGATTTTCTTCCAGTAATAAGGTCCATGTAGTCCCTTACTACTGAAATGAAATGTTGTGTACAAAGAAGCTGGCTCACTGCAAGTCTAATTGGACATCAGTTTATGCAAATGTCCTGACCCAACCTCGCCAAGCTCATCAGTACTTATTAGTGAGGAAGACACTTGCTGATAAAGGAGAGGGGGCAGAACCTGCCTCCTGAAGCAGTCAAACAATTAGCTCCTGAAGCTATGCTTCCCTTTACCATCAGCAAAGTCAAGCTGCAACAGACCCATTTATACCTCTCCATCATACTGGCTGTGGATACACAAAACAAAGTTTGTGGTTCTGAGAAAGTCTGGGTGAGACACGGTCAAATATGCATGAGGTCTGGTCAGGACAGTACAATGAGATTTCAAGACAAGAGCATGTCAAGATGTAATTTACTTTATGACTGCAACATGTCTGATACAAACTGTGCAATGTGTGCTAATGTGCCAATTTTAAATTAAAGAAATAGTTCAACCTTTTGGGAAAAATTCACCCTACTTACAGTACTGAACAGATATGGGAGTGATATCAATCTTCTCCTCTAACTCTCTGCAAGAAAGCAAAGGGGGGGATATACAGTTGAAACCAGATATTTACATACACTTAAAAAAAACCACAAAAACATTTATTTCTTTACTGTCATACATTAAATCAGAGTAAACTTTTACTATTTTAGATCAATACATATTAACATATTTTTTGCATTTGTTAAATGTCAGAATCGAGCAAGGGAGAATTTTTATGTATTTTCTTTATCACTTTCATCAAAGTCAGAAGTATACATACACTTCCTTAGTATTTGGTAAAATTGCCCCGAAACTGTTTCACTTGGGCCAAACGTTTTGGGTATCCTTCCACAAGCTTTCTACAATAGTTTGCTGGAATTTTGGCCCACTCCTCTTGACAGAACTGGTGTAACTGGGTCAGGTTTGTAGGCCTTCTTGCCCGCACTCGCCTTTTCAGTGCCGCCCACAAATGTTCTATGGGATTGAGATCAGGGCTTTGTGATGGCCACTCCAATACCTTGACTTTGTTGTCCTTAAGCCACTTTGTAACTAATTTGGAGGTATGCTTGGGGTCATTGTCCATTTGGAAGACCTATTTGCGCCCAAGCTTTAACTTCCTGGCTGCTGTCTTCAGATGTTGCTTCAATATATCCACAATATTTTCTTTTCTCATGATGCAATCTATTTTGTGAAGTGCACTAGTCACTTCTGCAGCAAAGCAGCCCCACAACATTATACTACCACCCCCATACTTCAGTTTGGATGGTGTTCTGAGGCTTCAAAGCTTCGCCCTTTTTCCTCCAAATACACCGTTTATCATTATGGCCGAACAGTTAAATTTTTGTTTCGTCAGACCACAGGACATGTCTCCAGAAATTAGGATTTTTGTCCCCATGTGCAGTTGCAAACTGTAGTCTGGCTTTTTTATTTTGGTTTTGAAGTAATGGCTTTCTTCTCCAAGAGTAACCTTTTAGCTCATGGTGGTACAGGACTCGTTTACTGTGGATAATGACACTGTCTTACCAGTTTCAGCTAGCATCTTCACAAGGTCTTTTGCTGTTTTCCTGGGATTGATTCGCACATTTCGCACCAAAAAACGTTCCTCTCTGGGACTCAGAATCCGTCTCCTTCCTGAGCGGTATGATTGTTGTACATTCCCATGTTTTTTATACTTGCGTATTATTGTATGAACAGATGAACGTGGGACCTTCAGGCATCTGGAAATTGCACCTAAGGATGAGCCACACTTGTGGAGGTCCACAATTCTTTTCCTGATGTCTTGGTTGATTTCTCTTGATTTTCCCATGATGTCAAAGAAAGAGGCTCTGTGTTTGAGGTGTGCCTTTATATGCATCCACAGTTCTGTCAAGAGCAGTGGGCCAAAATTCCAGCAAACTATTGTAGAAAGCTTGTGGAAGGATACCCAAAACGTTTGGCCCAAGTGAAACAGTTTCGGGGCAATTCTACCAAATACTAAGGAAGTGTATGTATACTTCTGACTTTGATGAAAGTGATAAAAAAAATACATAAAAATTCTCCCTCGCTAGATTCTGACATTTAACAAATGCAAAAAATATGTTAATATGTATTGAACAGAAAAAGTTTACTCTGATTTAATGTATGACAGTAAAGAAATAAATGTTTTTGTTGTTTTTTTTAAGTGTATGTAAATATCTGGTTTCAACTGTATATCCAAAATGTTGAACTATTCCTTTCATTAATTGTGCAACATTTTAATCAACATCTTAAAGCCAGGGACCCAAATAAACTAACACTGTTAAAGGTCCCATGGCATGAAAATGGCACTTTATGAGGTTTTTTAACATTAATATGAGTTCCCCCAGCCTGCCTATGGTCCCCCAGTGGCTAGAAATGGTGATAGGTGTAAACCGAGCCCTGGGTATCCTGCTCTGCCTTTGAGAAAATGAAAGCTCAGATGAGCCGTTCTGGAATCTTGCTCCTTATGAGGTCATAAGGAGGAAGGTTACCTCCCCTTTCTCTGCTTTGCCCGCCCAGAGAATTCTGCCCACCCATGAGAGAGAGACATCATGGCTTTCAAACGAGCAAAGTGGCAGTTGATCAAGGACACACCCCCACCCTCCACCTTGCCCCCCCTCTCTCCTCCTCAATAGCTACAGACACAGAAATGGCACATACTAAGGAAAGCTCATTGTGGGACTGGCTCTAGTGTCTGTAATTCTGCACCAAGGCTGAATTTCGGGAAAGAGACTTCAGATTCAGTATTAGGGGACCACTAAGGGCTATATAAAAGCATCCAAAGAGCACCATGTCATGGGACCTTTAAGTTTCTAGATTTGTTATTACATTACTGTTACTAAATAGTTTTCATTCTATTGACATATTAATAGAAGGATCAGTTGTAGATAGATGGATGTTTCAACTACTGATAATGTAACATTCTGATACCACATGCGCGCGCACACACACACACACACACACACACACACACACACACACACACACACACACACACAGAGCTCATCACATTCACTCTTGCAGGATGACAAACAGCCACGGGCAGAAACACACACACATCTACTTGTTTCCAGAGCGGTCCAGACGACATCAGTAGGAACGTGACTATTGATCACTCAAGTTGAGGGGGCTGCTGTTGGGAGCAGAAAAACCTGCCTTTCCTCCTGAGCTGCAGATAAAGAAATATTGATTTGCCCCGATCAGCACAACATTGCCTACCCAGACATACTTATCACACTAAATTTAGACTGCGACGAACCAGAGGAGAGCAAATCACAAGGAAGGAGGGAGTTTTACTAAGCAAATAGTGCCATGTGCTAGCACTGCGGTGTCCACTGTGTGGGCTCCTCAGGGGATGTTTGAGGGTGGTGATGACTCTTTCGTCTTGTGTAAATGCATGCATTAGTGACCCTGCTAGTGTATCTGCTATCAGCTATCTGCTCAGTGTAATTAGAAGACATTTTTATTTGGGGTGATATTGAATATGACCCTCAAGATATAACAGTCATGTGAACTGTGTCAAGTCAAGATTCAGATAAAGAAAAAGTAGACAAAGTACCCTTTCATGGGTGAAAAAAGAGATAAAGCAGACGATGGATCCCTTTTCCAGTATGGATCCCAATGGATGTAAAATATACCAAGTAGACAAATGTAGCAGTAGTAAAATTACAGAAATACAATTCAATTCGAAACAAAAACAAAGCAAAATTGAAATGAGTAAAAAAAAATGATATATACAGTGCCTTGCGAAAGTATTCGGCCCCCTTGAACGTTTCGACCTTTTGCCACATTTCAGGCCTCAAACATAAAGATATAAAACTGTAATTTTTTGTGAAGAATCAACAACAAGTGGGTCCCAATTATGAAGTGGAACGAAATTCATTGGCTATTTCAATCTTTTTTAACAAATAAAAAACTGAAAAAGTGGGTGTGCAAAATTATTCAGCCCCTTTACTTTCAGTGCAGCAAACTCTCTCCAGAAGTTCAGTGAGGATCTCTGAATGATCCAATGTTGACCTAAATGACTAATGATGATAAATAGAATCCAGCTGTGTGTAATCAAGTCTCCGTATAAATGCACCTGCTCTGTGATAGTCTCAGAGGTCCGTGTAAAGCGCCGAGAGCATCATGAAGAACAAGGAACACACCAGGCAGGTCCGAGATACTGTTGTGGAGAAGTTTAAAGCCGGATTTGGATACAAAAAGATTTCCCAAGCTTTAAACATCCCAAGGAGCACTGTGCAAGCGATAATATTGAAATGGAAGGAGTATCAGACCACTACAAATTTACGAAGACCTGGCCGTCCCTCTAAACTTTCAGCTCATACAATGAGAAGACTGATCAGAGATGCAGCCAAGAGGCCCGTGATCACTCTGGATGAACTGCAGAGACCTACAGCTGAGGTGGTAGACTCTGTCCATAGGACAACAATCAGTCGTATACTGCACAAATCTGGCCTTTATGGAAGAGTGGCAAAAAGAAAGCCATTTCTTAAAGATATCCATAAAACGTGTCGTTTAAAGTTTGCCAAAAGCCACCTGGGAGACACACCAAACATGTGGAAGAAGGTGCTGTGGTCAGATGAAACCAAAATCGAACTTTTTGGCAACAATGCAAAACGTTGTGTTTGGCGTAAAAGCAACACAGCTCATCACCCTGAACACACCATCCCCACTGTCAAACATGGTGGTGGCAGCATCATGGTTTGGGCCTGCTTTTCTTCAGCAGGGACAGGGAAGATGGTTAAAATTGATGGGAAGATGGATGAAGCCAAATACAGGACCATTCTGGAAGAAAACCTGATGGAGTCTGCAAAAGACCTGAGACTGGGATGGAGATTTGTCTTCCAACAAGACAATGATCCAAAACATAAAGCAAAATCTACAATGGAATGGTTCACAAATAAACATATCCAGGTGTTAGAATGGCCAAGTCAAAGTCCAGACCTGAATCCAATCGAGAATCTGTGGAAAGAACTGAAAACTGCTGTTCACAAACGCTCTCCATCCAACCTCACTGAGCTCGAGCTGTTTTGCAAGGAGGAATGGGCAAAAATGTCAGTCTCACGATGTGCAAAACTGATAGAGACATACCCCAAGCGACTTACAGCTGTAATCGCAGCAAAAGGTGGCGCTACAAAGTATTAACTTAAGGGGGCTGAATAATTTTGCACCCCCAATATTTCAGTTTTTTATTTGTTTAAAAGGTTTGAAATATCCAATAAATGTCGTTCCACTTCATGATTGTGTCCCACTTGTTGTTGATTCTTCACAAAAAATTACAGTTTTATATCTTTAGGTTTGAGGCCTGAAATGTGGCAAAAGGTCGAAAAGTTCAAGGGGGCCGAATACTTTCGCAAGGCACTGTATATTTTTATGCTACATCAGAGGCTGGCCAAATAGTGTTTTAGCCATGCTACATGCTAGGCAACACTTCAGAAGTAAATTTAGATTTGATTGATCATTTTTATACCAGCAATAACTGATCTTGTTGGCCACTTGGGGCAGCAGAAACAGGCTGTAAACACACATCTGACGTATTATCACCTTTTACAGGCAAACTTGTACAGTGTAGGTCGAGGTCATCGTCTTTCGGTCTGAACAACCCTAGTGCTTGAATGCTACACAGAGAAAGAAAGCCAAGAAAGCAAGTGGAATTCATAATAATGTGTCTCTGCACTGTCATTGCAGACAGGCAATGACTGTAACGGAACTGTAGTGGCACTTTATAACTATATATAGTTTTGATACTTTTATAGTATTTATATAGCACCTCGACCTGCTTCATAATCAAAAAAATCATGAGAGACAAAATATAAAAATATGCTAAGAGCTTTCTAGGGCTTTTCATCAATATAGCAGTGGGAACACAATATGTTCCTAGCAATAACCTAACTACAGAACTCAATTCAAATGTTACTCTTCTACTTCCACCTCCCATAAGACACCCTTTTTCCCAAAACAGATCACTCTATCACATCTCAGCGGCTTGGCAGAGAGCAACTGTCTGCTACTGCCCTCGCCTTATTTCTTCACCAGTTTGTCTTTAGCTGGTCAGCTCAGCAGAATAGCAAATAACTGGAACATGTCCTCAATCTGTCTCTCTGAATCACTATAAGAAAGTTTAACAGAACATTCATTTTGTTTTCACTGATCGATCACTTTCTAAACTCTTTGTTTGCCCTCCTCTCTTTGCCAACTTTTCAGTATTAGTCCTTTGTTCCACTTTGGTGCAGAACTGACACACTTTGTCATCTAACAGCTGCAGAGGGCTTTCAATTTTCTCACACAGCTGGTGCATCCTGCAAGAGGACACGCAGTAATGATGCTCCTATTGAAGCCAAATCAGTGAAGATATCAGAGCCCTGATCTCTGTAACAGTGCAGGAACCTACCTTTGCTTGCATAGATTTGTATAGGGTGCCGACCTGTAGCTAGAGACAAGAACCTGACAAAGTAAAAGCCTTTTTTTGCAAACTGCCAAATTGTCCCTCCTTACAGAATATGTTTGAACAAAGAGACACACTATAACTGTTTTGACAGCAGGCTGTTCAAAGAAGCCTTTGGTGTAAAAAGGTATTTCACAGTTTTCCCTTTCACTTATAAGAATCCAAAATGTTTAGCAAGACAGAGAGCACACTGGTCTCTGGTCACACATATCGATCTTTCACACATGCATTACAAACAGGACTGAGGAGCAAAACGCCTGCCTAACATTTCAGGAGGACACCCCTCAAAAAGAAACAGCTCTTCTCTGAGCACAAGCACATTTTGCAATGCTCTTCGTCACCTCAAGGCAGCGATGTCATTTTGTTTGCCAAACGCTGTCTTTTGGAGCAGAGATAAGTAGAAGAATGAAAGAGGAGGGGAAAGATTTCAAAGTCAGCACATGATCGTTTTATAAATCAGCTGGCTGGAAGTAAAAAGAGTTGGGAGATTAAATGAAGTGTGGTGGCTATGAATAATATATAGAACAGACAAATGGAAAAGAAGCAGAGTCATGGTTACTCTACGCAGATGTTCCTTTGCAGGCTTGATGGCATAGTATAAACTTTGTATGAATTTGCTCTAACTGTAGGTGTGTCCCCTTTCTCCAATCAGATTTCTTTATATAAGGGTAGAGTTGTACACCAACTTACAACATGCGATCCACAGGATTCAGATTTAAGGCAGCACAAATGCTACTGACCCTGCTCTTAATAGGTTGCTTAGTTTATTTGCATCTAAATGCAGTATTATCATACACAAAACATCACTGCTGCCTGTACTAGATTCAGCCATGAAGTTAGCACCACCTCCAAAGAGCGACATTAGTCCATGAAGACCAAAGCAAAGCCACACAAATGGTAAAGAAGGCTTTTTAGCTAGCTGTTATAGTATTCAGTTAATATTTCAAAGTACCCAGAGGGCCTGTGTGTGTGTGTGTGTGTGTGTGTGTGTGTGTGTGTGTGTGTGTGTGTGTGTGTGTGTGTGTGTGTGTGTGTGTGTGTGTGTGTGTGTGTGTGTGTGTGTGTTTTCACATTAAACGCATACTTTCTGGGCAACCAGCCGTCTCTGGGGAGTCGATATGCGGTGCACAGTGAATTTCTTAATGCTGTGGCGTTTAACTCCTCACTACCAAGCATACATTATCAGTGAATAGGAAATATACAGGCATGGCTGGAGGGCAAACTACTAACAACAGCCACCATTTCATTTGGAGAATAGAGCTGACATGTGTAGGCTAAATATCATACACCTTAATAGCGTGCACAAAACTACTGCAAGTTACATGTGGTAAAAGAAAAGTCCATTGATTTTACACATAAAGGTCAGTTTACTAGTAATTAGGAATACTACTCGGCTCCTGCAAACAGTTAAATAATGTCTTCTGGGACTCTGGAGTTTTATCAACTCTGAGAAAATAAAAATTATAGATGACAACACATTTTTAACAGAAAGTCTGCATGTCCGACATGGAGTTTAAACGATGCAGGTGATTATGAGGCAGGGAGGGTTGCTATAGGTTGAATTATGGGAATTGTAGAATCCAAGTGTGGATATCTCGTCCTCTGCTGCACCGATTCTGACCATTCTCTATTGTCAGTCTCTTAGCCCAACCAACTTAATGGAAGTGCATCAGATTGATGCAGTACCCCTTTTAAGTGTAAGAATTACGGAATATGTATCCTCACAATGTTGTTGTCATTGGTTGTTGCTTGCCTTAATGCTGACCGCTATCCAGAGAGTCACAGATCACCAACCTATTTAATTTATGATGCCATTACTGGAGTCTGACAATGTTTGTCTTCAACCCAGACCTCACACACAAAGGCGAGGCATCATGTTCCAACTACACTGGTTCTGACTACAAGAAGCTCACAGACTGTTGTATCTGCCTGCACAGAGATACTGTATGTACAGTCCACATCACTGTGCAGAGCTGGACTGCAACGTTAATTAGTCAAAGTACTGACGCGGCGCGGAGCTGTCCACGGACCGCGGTGCTGAAACCGACTGCTGCCTGCCGCAACACATGAGAACTCCAATCAATGACAAACAATATTGTGTAAGATATGAGCCCATGCCGTACATTGACTGTAGGCATGTCCTGAATCAGCATAATTCCATCAGTCAATATGACACAAGCATGAGTTGCAAAAGGCAGCATTGAGAGTTAAAGCAGGAGTTATGCAGGTGAAGCGATACCCCTCCTATAATCGGGCCATAGCAGCTTGGCAGCATAACGGTTAACCCTTCAATGCGCTATCTGAACATCATACATGCAAAACGAGACACAAAACCCGCAAAACTCCATAACATCTCCTCCGAAATGATGACACAGTAACAGCGGTGCATCCTTCTAGTAAAAGGCCATGATGACACAATCAACATGCTTGGTTGAAGCCCGAACATCACTTACACATAAGCGTGGTAGATGAACGCCCATCCCCGCGGTCTTTCCAGCGCGTTATAGAGAAAATTCTGTAGTTTCCGATAGCTGGCATTTTTCTTCGACGGTCTGGGTCTCCCGGCGGAGATGCTGGACCTCGGTCTGCAGAGGATGCTGTTCCGCTTGGTGCTTTCCGAACCCGCAATGAGCAGCGCTCCATCCCTGTTGGATTCAGGAGCGCCGGGGTCCAATCCAACAAAGCCGACTTTGTGCTTTTTCTCTCCGGCTTGAGTTGGGTAAACCCCGCCGTTGAGAGATTTCTGCACCATTCTAAAGTCGAGACGACTCTAACGAGGAGTTGTCCGTGCCTTTGCCGCGGGGATGCATCACCGGTGCTGAGGGGTGTGTGCTGGTGGTGGTGGTGGTGAATGCAGTCGGGGTCGGTCCCCCTAGAAAACCAATTGCAATAATCATGCGAAACTGCACAGTGTATGCTTTTACATTAGCCCCTTCCGGCCATTTACAGACACAACAAGGAGGGAAATGCACATGATTTTCACTACAGTCTAATCGCGTTGGCCATCAGCACTTTAGAGACGACCTGCAATCATTTAATGGCCCAGCAATGACTTAACACTGCAAAGTTTAACTGAACATGCAACCAGGCTTCTTCTAATGCAATAGCATTTGGACTGGTTTGTCATTTTAGATTAAAACAATTACATTTTTCTGTTACTGGAAATCATTAGTGTGTTTTTGGAAAAATGAGTGATGATGTTTCTTGTATCCAAAACCCCGAAATAACCTTCCATCTTCTCTACTTAAGGCCATCCCCAGAGAAAAGCTGCACAGAATATGATGCATGTCCATGCAATATTCATGTGCAGCTTTTTCAGTCAGTGTAATGGACACCTAAAAAACTACGCCAAGCTATGTTTTTAAGGTTTGCATTCTCCGATTGAGCAATGGTAAAGGACACATGCAGTACTTGCCAAAATCTGATAGTATCTGTCAACATCAAGTAAGACATAAAACAAACAAATGGAACATCTCAGCCCTCACATTGCTGAACATTGAAAAGCAGAACCATGTAGATTACTTATCATCAAACTGATGTGAAAGAGAAGGACTAAATAATGTATAGCAGTATGCGTGAATTCAGCTTCCCCACTATACACATTCGTTTAGAGGGGACAGTAAGAGGTGATCTTATTTACTGTGACGTAAAGCAAAATGATGAGCAAGTGGACTGAAAAAAGAAACCACTTCAGTCAGAGGTCCTATTCCAGTAGCACTTAGTCACAGCCTGCTAAAACTGTATGAGCAGGCAAAGAGAAGTAATAATCTCCTTTCAAATCATTCATATGAAAATACATAAAACACAAAGGCAACATAAACAGAACACATTGTAAAGCAAGACAATCACAAGATAAATGGTAATAAAAAAGGTCCCGACAAGAGGGGAACCACTTTAACTGTGTGTTAGCATTTTTAGAGGGGACATCATGTCCTCTGTTCGGTCACCACATGACAACATTAATGCTTCATTAAAAAAAACATCATACTGTGAACATTTTATTTACTAGCTTGTTAAGATGCATTTACAATGATAATTTTAGAAAGATTCAACAAAGACCCTTTGTACAGTTATTTTCAAGCAACTTAAAATTGCAAATAAAGTATATACAAAAACATTAGAATAATGTAAATAAATGTGTAATCAGTGACATATTTGTTTGTCCAGCTACACCAACATGCTGCAGTCATTAGCTAATTAAAACTGGCAATGCACTTAAAACCAGAGTATGGTCAATATTGATCCATTCTGAGTTTATATACAATGTACACTGCTCAGATTATGAGAAAATTGAATGAGGGAAATGATAACAATGCAGATATCCGCTGAGTCTTATATGCAAACCGAGGGATGTGAATTTACAGTGGCCATGCAAGTGCAGAGATGTTGAGACTATTCCAACATGCTCATTTGGAACCAGGCTGCTTTTAAATAAATAAAAAGGACTAAGTGACCTGGCTAATGAATGCAGCTTGTCGAGACAGATTCATGAAATGCACGTCAGACGTTTTTAACAGTCAAAAACAACAAGTTATCAGTGAGGTCATGAATAAAAATGTTTTATATACTATATTATCTCCATAAAAATAATCAAATTTAATTTATAGCATTACTCCGACATATCCTATCTTTTTTTCTCTGACATGGTTACAGTTTGTATGTACAAGAAATTAAAATCTTCAGTAAAATAATGTTACTGTGTTTCAATCCTGAAACGATCCCTTTGTTTATGTCATCCACAAACTGCTTACAGTACTTTTTGCTAACACTGCAAATTGAATGGACCAATCATTGTGCTCCTTTTAATACCTACAGTAAATACAACAGTTCCAAGACAATGTAAAAACCAATTTAAAAATCAAAATGACTTAGTTAACAGAAGGAATTACAACTAGTACATTTGAATTAATATATTAATAATTTAACAATCTGTTGACTTGGCTGCTTTTGGACAAGCAGCCTTGTATGGTTTGCTTTAGCTTCCTTTGTCCTGATTCTAATTAGAAAGCTTCTGTTCATCTTCCCTTCCTTGCTCTCCGTGAAGATCAATGTAACACTTCCTGACGGGATCAAAGTCCACACATATAAATAAAATACACAAGCAGTTACGTCTAAAAAAATGGCATGCCATTGGTCCTTTAAATACTGTTCAATACGTAGGCTGGAATGCGTTGATATTCGTTAATACCTGATATAGGATAAGTGAGGGATAAAAATGCTCATTCTGGACACAATAAATAACTATCCTTCATATAGTGCAGTAATACAGTACTCACACTAAACCTACAGTAATTGCACAGTAACCACATGCAAATGGCTGAAGAAAGAGCAGCCCCGGCTAACATCAGTCTTTCCATCTGTCCCTCAATCCCTACTTCCATTCCTCTGTCTATTCTTTGACTTTCTGCATCTATTCAGCTAGCCAACATACATGAATACCAAGGTTTTCAAGTATTCTACTTTACTTGGGTTCCGAACATTGAGCCCTGGGGAACACCAGCCCAACCCGATTAAAGAGACAGCTCTCTGGAGTTGCAGTCCAAGGCAAAACAGATAAACATCTGCATTTAGGATGACAGTCAGGTATAGGTAGTTTGGTTAATCCAGTTAATAATAAGCGCTCCGTTAGGAGCACGATCACTGTGGATGTCTTCTGTATGAGGCATCAAACTGACATCTCCCTTTCACTTATGTTGTGAATATAGTTTGCACCATTTGTTAAGTCATACATGTCAGCTGTGTAGACAGACAACCAAAGCAATAATACTTCTATCTGGGTGGCTTCCCAGTATAACAGTACATGACTGATCTTGAGCTTCAGGTGCTCCCTGGTAACTGTTATTTGTACAGTCTTGTTTAGCCTGTACTTTGCGCTGAAGACTCTAGTGGTATCCATGGTGGAGTAATCCCTGTGTATGTGGGGCAGTGGGAGGGGGAAGGGTCTTTCCATTGGGAGTGTCTCTTGGAAAGAAAGCGGTAAGACTCGCTCTGGTTTGTTATTGTCATCTCTCATCCTATCTTTCGCCCTTTCTCTGATGAGTTTTCTTAGAGATCTCCATCTGAGGGTGGCAAACACAGCTTGAAGAGCCTGTTGAAAAAGAAAAACTTGAAATGAGGGGAATCCGCCTTGTCTAAGACCATAAATGTTGTCATGTACTAATGGCAAGGAAAAAAGGTGCCTGGAAGTGGTTTTATACAGTACCTTGGGAATGAAGGAGTCATCTGGTCCATTACCTTGAGATTTTTAGCAGAGAGCTCAACTCTTGCCCCCTGGTAAAAGAGAAAACATATGCTATTGCAGTGAGCTCAATTTCCCTGAATGGCTAAGCATCCAAAAACCTAGAAATACTTGTTCTAAGTCAAGGGATTGGATGTATTTTCATGTAATGCACACAATATTATTTGATATGATTTTGACAAAGGCATCCATGTGGTAAGATGTTGAGGTAAAGAGTACTGAGAGAAATGTATTATCACAGTAGTTACTGTATATGGAATCGAATTTGGGCTGGGTGATTAGGCATTATTATTTATCGACTTTCAGTAAACAATATGACAATATAATTATACCTTGTTATCATTTACAAAGTTCTGTTGTCCAAATAATGGAGTTTTGTCTGAAGCAAAGCAATAAAGTGGAACACTTTAGTTCATTGCTTCAAATATCAAACATTTACACATTTTCTATACTGTTATATACTGTACGTCTATATCAGAAAAATACACTTAATTAATTAATATTATAGTACTGATTTCAGCTATTATGCCCAGTCCTGGTTCTTACTTAAATAATTTCTACGGAATAAAATATAAGTGCAAAGAAACCACACTTTAGTGGGGACGTCGTACAAGCCCCTGAGGGATCTCTACTAGACTCAGTCTGAGATCATCTGCCCTTGAGCTTTACCTGTTTGCGCATTATATCCATGGTCTGCATGATGCAGCGCGGCATGAGACCGTGGTTTCTGGCTAAGATCATTGCCTGCTCCAGTGTCACATTTAGGGTACATCTGCAAAGAACAAAAAGGTAAAAAGGTCAGGGATGTGTGTGTATCTATTTAACCAAAGCACTAATGGGGTTGTCCATATGTGCACCTGCTGGACATCTCATAGTAGAAATTCATTCAAAACAGTGAGGCAAGGTTCAGCGGCGGTGACTGTCATCCACTTTGCACTTTGTTAATCTTTATTCCAGCTGACAGGTTAGTGCTACTACACAAGAGGTATAATAATGTTGGCGAGCTGCCAGGCTGACCTCTGCATGCCTGTACCACACATGGTGATGTGGCAGGCTCCCAGGCGGTTACACAGCTCAGAGGACACACACAGCACGCTGACACCTGATGGGTGGCCTTGGGCACTCGAGCGCACGTTGACGTAGGACTGCATTAGTCGACAAAGATCGTCCAATGTGTTGAGGGGTCGCAGCAGCTATGAGGAGGAGATAAGTAAAGGTTGGAGAGGGTCAGTGCTTAAATGGACTGCTAACAATAAGTTACAGCACAGGTGGCAAAAGTGGCCATCTTACCAAGTCATTTAGACTACTATTAAAATCTGTATTTTATAAAAAACCAAGCATAAAGCCAACTTGTTTCCTATGTAGTTTCTGCAATTCTGGCAATTTTGTGAAGGCAAATGAAAGTATATTGAAAAAGCGGAATACTGATGGATAATACACAGTAATATCAATTAAATTAGAGATAAAGAAGATTCAAAATAGTGAAAAGGTTGATCTTTATTCAACACAAGTGACATTATCTCACACCACTCACACCTTAACACTAGACTGAATAGAGTAACTGACTTGTTAAGATGGTGCACCAGCAGAAATGGGGGGAAAACCCTAAAACTAACACAAAGAGGTCTAACTCTTTATAGTCTTGCTTTTAAAAGACAATAAAAACCTGGGAATAAGGCTGTAGATATCAAAACTATGTTCTATTCAGTTTTAATTACTGGTTCTAGTTCAGCTACAGTGAGTTTGGGACACTAGAATTGTCTTTCTAATCTAATAATCGCTGAGGTTCAAATGAAAGCAGTTGATAATGCTGAAGTGTTGAGGTTAGTTGGAGTTAATAGGGGAGTCTTGACGAGCTAGTGGGGGTTCCAGTGGAGGGAACAGGACACAGGTTCATCTTACTTTCGAAATGCTTGGTTGAAGGTCTCTAACTTCAAGGCCCAGTATCTGTGCTTGCATTTATATTCAGTCACAACATTATATAAAAAATGACTTAAGTTACAAGAACAGGATATACGTTACGTGATAAAAGACCACAGAGACTGTAATGTAGACAGCAACAGCAATACATGGGAAACGTACCAGAATAAGTGTATATTTACCTGGTCTATCTTCATTGCTGTGGTGTTTGAGTCTGTAGGGAGATTAGACTTCTCCAAATAGAAAGCCCTGTTGAGATAAAAAAAATATATCTATTTCAGTTTTAAAAACTCTCCATCTTTGTTTGGATATCTACAGATTTTTCAGCTCAGACTCCCACTGTGTGAGTGCTGAGTCATCTAGCATTTAGAGTACTTCACTTTATAGAATACGCATTTGCTACAGTACACATTTCACAATTCACTGATGCTGCATAAGTCATTTCCCGGTAATTAACATGCATATATAAGAAATGACATATTAATAGGCTATTAAATAACATGAAGATGTTACAGGGCAACAAACAATTAAACAACAATTAACAACTAAAGTAGAAATAAATACATATATTCATATACTGTATGCAACATTGTAAACCACAATTTCAATTACTACATTAAAGGTTTTACCATTGTTTCAATATACGCAATGTTTTGTTAACATCTCACCTTGCACATATGATATCTAACAAAACATGATAGTTTTTAGAAATCGACAACATTCACTGTATTTTGACCTGGTAACCAAATTCATATCAAATATGCTTTAATAAATCAAAAATATTACACAAGCTGTCTGTAAATACACATGCCAATATTACTAAATGAGCCACTCATGTACCCAACAAAACCCTGTTAGTCAATGTGGCACAGGTCAAGCGAAATAACACAGTTCTAACCTTGAAAAATTCTAGACCTTGAAAAAAGTTAAGAGGAAAGTAAAACAGCAATGGAAGCGTAGTTTCTGCTTGTTTGTGCAACACCACATGGTGAACTCTGCCACTGGAGGGCCGTGATGCAGTGTAGCATAGCGTACCTGAGTCTGCGGTAGTAGGCCTTGACCTTCTCTAGTGAGACAGCGTTGGTGCGCTGCTGGAAATCCTCCATGGCTGCGTAGTCCTGCTGGGATACTCCCTCTGGACGCTCCAGTGCTGGATAAAACAGTCAGGAGGTATTTAGATCAACACAATATGGGCACACTTTTATATCATCACATATTTTCATGCCCTCGAATTGTTTTATTTTGGGGCATTTCTGCATTATTATTAGAGAATAAAGCTGATCTATGAAAGGGGAGAGAGGTGGGGGGTGAAGATATGGAGGAAAACTGTCACAGGTCGGATTTGAACCCTGGACCTTCTTTTATTCAGAGGAATAAACCTCTGCACATGTGCGCCTGCTCTACCAACTGAGCCAACCGGTACACACACATTTCAACTCACATTTTCAAACCTTATCGTAATGGCTAACACTAACATGAACATAATTTGAATGTTAACTCTTAACACCAAATCCATCTGATCCAACAGGCCTTAAATGTAGTATAAACCTCAACTCTAAAATAATATTTTGAAAAACTGAGGATTGCCCAAAATCTCATTACTTTCGAGGATTTTCTCACAGATATAGCCACCCACTCACACAAACTTCGGCATCTGCATTATTGCAATCATATCTACCCCCCCCCAACCTGCAGCCAGGACTATTTTCCAGTAGGTGGCGATGTTCATCCACATATCGACACTGCTGAATGGCTCTGAAGCTGTATTGCAGCCCTTGGTTCCAGTTGAAGTACATGAGAACAATATGACCACATTGGGTTAGTGTTCCAACTGGCACTTGTCTATGGAAAATAAAAGGCTATTTGGCATACAGGCATGATGCGTAATGCTATCCATTCATACTACCATTCATACTAGGCCGGCTGAGACTGATGAAGAAGGAGGAGAATGCAAAGGTGAAGTGTCTTAAATGGCCAATAGAAGGCTTCAATCTAACTTAATAAAATCAGGTAAAGCTTTCAGGAATGCATGAGTGTTTTAAACTATACAGTTCAATGTATAGTGTATAGAAGTGATTTAATGTCCTCTGTGTTTAAAACAACCCTCCCTGGAGTTGGCTCCATTGACCCTAACAGTTTGATGAGCATAAATCATCAACAGTTAGCATGGAATGTTTGGTTAGACTCTTGTTTTGTTTTGTTTTTAAATCAGATAAACAAAAATTATGTGTAAAATTATATTTTAAAATTACGTATTAAGTTCTTGCTTAAATTAAAATTCTGTATAAAACTATTGCCTTGGTACTCATGTACTGTATTTCAAAAGGAACAACCTCCAGACCCACATGCCACTATTGTGTTATGCTATACTTATTTATCTAGACCCTGGACTTGCAGTTTTCTCAGTTTCTTCAGTTCCTCTGTCCCAGTCTGCCTAGTCTTACCCCTGGTGAAGAGGACGGTGTGGAGCTTGAGGCTGCCTCCATTTTGTAGACGACTGGGCAGCTCACTGAAGTGACAACTGTCCAGGTACAGGGTGACCCTCAAGGCCTGGCGGCTGCCCTCCACCTGGTAACACACTGGCGTGTCTGCAATACAGAGACACAGGCAGGAGAGATGTTAACAAGACTGCAGTATTATCATTTTGGCTGTCTGAGCCACTCAACAAATGAAAATGTGAGAATGAAAATGGACTATGAAGTCAGTGACCTTTAAGTACCCTCGGATGTTTCGTTATAGACGTCAAGAGTTAAACAAGTTAATTTCACATAAACAAAAGTCAGCATTAATAATAGAGTCTGTAATAATGAAGTTTTACAGCGAACAGGAAAACGAGTCCTGTGTATTGTGCTCTGTCACTATTGATGTGTCTTAATGCTTATATTTGCCAGGGTCAGAAGTTCAGGTTTCCCAATGCCATGACCGTATGCAACATGACAGCAGAGACACACTGCTGCATTAGTGAGGATCGTCAATCACTTCAAATTGTTTGTATTTTTACCAAGCAGGATTTCATAAAACCACAATCACTGCAGTCATATCTGAAACTCCATCCTGTCAGAACTGAATGTGGAAAACTCACTGTGTCTCCAGCATTGACTTAGTTTTGCTTTGACACTGCCGCAGAGTGCACAGTAATGGAAAAAATGACTAAAGTCCATTTAAATATAACAGTGGTAATTACCTGTTAGGTATTTTGGGAAAATCTGCAAGACACATTCTGTTATGTCTGTATGCTGCTTTTAATGTAGCAGCAGCTGGCAAATACACTGGTTAGATGAGATTCTTTAAAAGCAACAAAATAAAAATCTTTTACAGTTTTTACAGTTACAAATCTAAACAGAGGTGTCCAAACTATTGTGCTGGACAAATGTCATGACAAATATTTGTCTGGCACATTTGTTTGACCTAAAACAATTCTAGTTATAACACATTTGTCATTACTGTATCACTTGTATGCAGAGCAGTAACGAGTCTAATTTATAACTTACAACAGATTCTGACTGTGGCACATGAGCAGTTTTTGGAAACATGGAAAAGATGACCTTTACTGAGCAACCTCTAGGGCCAGCTCTCCTAGAGAAGCCATCAAGCCATAATCCTGTTGAATTGGCTGTGATGCTTCAGGCTGAACTCAGGGGCCTCAGACTCTGTGGTGCTTACACGATTCTACCCTACCAATAGCTCACAGCTTGCTGAAGATGCCATTAGCAAATCAATACTGTCCAATGGACGCTGCCACCACAAACCATTAGCCTGCACTGCAGCACTCTGAGCACAAAATGCAACTTCAGTAAAGCAGTTTGGTTCAAAATGGTTTGTTTTTTACACTAATGTGTAGGAGATTGGTTCTGCATGCTGTACTGTATATATCTCTATATGCCTGTTGTAAGTATTTAATGTAAGTACAGTATGAATGACCAGGCCAATATGTGCATGCAATGGTCCAAATGTTCATGCAAAATATATGCATGTGTACACAAAATGCTTTCTGCTGCTGTGCGTGAACCTAGAATAGCAAATCCAGCCCTCATCCATAGCTTTGCCTCCAAAAATGGGAAATGCATGTTGTGCTTTTCCTTTGAGCGGAAATCTCTGCTGGCCATATTGAGGCTGCAGAAAAGAGAACTGATTCAGGATGCAGTCGCCCTTTGTATCCACTGGCTTTAAGGCTTCTGATGGCCAGGAACACCTTCAGTGAATACAGCTTATTAAAGGCACAATTACGGCCCAGGTCTTAAACTTTCTATAGACAGACATGTCAAGATGCTCACAATGCCCACTATGAACGACCTCGGTGCATCTTCAGTGGAAACAACTGCAATATATTTGTATTTGAATGCTTACTCTGAAATAAATGTCGCGACCTTGCGCGGTTTGCTGAACAGAAGAAATGCAAAGCACAAAATCAATTTGGCACTTTCATGATCCAAAAAGATTGTTTTTTTTACTACAGCACATACAGCATTTTGTGCAGGAATATTATATACAGTATGTGAGTATTTAAATGCACTGTTTGTGTATATCTATGGGTGTTTCCACCATATATGTGTCTCAGAGCAGTACTTAAGTTTACATGAAGCCTCCTCACAGACTGTCAGGAAGTGACAATCTTATCTGTAATACAAGAACAACGAGGACTTTAAGAGACTGCATGCTCTGCCCTTGTTTAATATGATTTATGGAGCCATTATAGTGTTGTTTTAGCTCCCTATTCAGTCGCTCTCTACTGAAAAGAAAATTAAATCTGCAACGGCAAAATGGCAATTTCACCCTCAATAGCGACCATACATCCATACAGCTGCTCATTAGCAGCAGTGTGGTTTGAATGGGAAAAGTCAGTCTTTGTTGATAGAGTCTCTTACTTGCGACTAGACACTCATCCTCCAGTTGCCTGAAGAACACAGTGACTTTGTCCAAGTCCAACAGGGCCGCCTTGGTGTCTTCCAGCATGGTCCGCTCCTCTTTCTGTCGGAAGAGAAAAAGAAAGCTTAGAAGTCGCACCAGGAAGAGAGTTTTGATAGTTAGAAGCCATGCAGTAGAGGACTAGCCTGACAAGCCAGACCCACATCAAGCTGCCGATAGGGCACATCTAGATTTCTAGGCTAGTAGAGGACGGCTACATTGCTAGAAAGGGACTACAGATGAAAATTAGCCGGCACGGCTAAATCTGGCACATTTACATGTTGGACATTGTACTCATGTTGATTAATGTGCACTGTCCCTTTTAAATAAAGAAATCAAAAAATTTTTTTACTTCCACTACTACTACAGCATACTTTATTTTAAAAAGAAATGCATCCAACTTATGAAGCTACATCACAGAGAAAACCCATTGGTTTGCACCTTCTTGTCAAATGAAAACAGAAAATCTGTCCTCACCACGTGTGGTGCTAGCGTGGACTGGAAGTGCAGCAGCACGTTAATGACAAAATATTATTACTACACCCACTTACTTCTACTTACCTCCCTCTTGCCTTATTACTGCATGCGCGCCTCTCTAAGCCCATTACACCCCTATTACACATATTGTGTTTCAAGATATAGCTACATCGCGGCATACCGAGATGTATGTGTGTGTTGGGGGTTGGGGGGTTATTTTGATGTGATGGAGGGGGTACAGGGAGTTACAAAGGGGGATATTATGGGGAATATCAGTGCAGAAGAGGGTAAGGAATCCCAACCTCCCAATACAACCTTCCTCATTACACGTGTCCTGGAGTTGCTCCAATACATATACTTGATTCCATTAGCCTGCATCCCCTGAGAGGATATCTCCCATTAACTAGCACCATATGCCACTATGCACAGTTCAAAGTGACTGGAGCATCATGGGCTTTGACACCAACTCTCATCCCTGTTCAAGCACACAGAATAACTGGCCTCCTGGAAATGTGCCTGATTTAGAAATAAAACCCATGCTCTAAACTAAGACGTTTTAGAACAGTTTGATTATACTGGAGACTAAATCAATGTAAACATCTGCTTAATCTTCTGTAATAAAGCAGATGTGATTAAATAAAAACATACTTGATATAGGGCTATTATATTAGGCTGTTCATTAATAATACAAAAGTGGACAGGCATTGTTTAAAAGCTAATGTGACAAACTGAAAGAGAAAAAGGAAATATAACCATTAAATAAATAAAAAATGTTAGAAAAACAAAGATACTGTATTAAAGATATTTAAAATAAATATTTTTGTTGTAATTGAATAACCGTTGAAGATGTTTTAAGGAATTGCAGATGTCCTGGTGTAGAACTGGCTGTATTTTCATATGATAGATGATCTCATTTGCAAATTGCTCTAAACTGTTGGAATCATTTAAAATACTCCAGTTATGAGACGTTTCCTTCTGCTTGAGACTGACTTCTGCGGAGTGATTGCACCAGCCTGTCTTGACAACTCATCTGGTAATTTTATGGAAAATTAGAACTGGGTTTTATCTAGTTTGATTATTCACCAGCACCTTGCTTTGAATATGAACTGGTTTCTATTAAACACTGACATGTTACTCTACCTGTGCACTTCAGCAGAGCCAGGAGAAGCTGGTTCTTTCCATCTGTAGAGGCAGAAGGAAAACAAGATGGAATGACTGATTGTAACTGTATATGATCACGTTTGTGTGTGTGTGTTTCTGTTTCTGTTTGTGTGTGTGTGTGTGTGCGTGCGCGTGTTCCACTAACCATCCACAAATCTTTGCAGGCTTTCCACAAGTGTTTTGATAGAGTTAGGCAGGTTCCAAGGGTCCTCCTGGATGTTCTTGTGGATAATGTAACGACAACGAACCGTCCAATCTTCTGTTTGGCGGAACTCTGTTCACATAAAATCCAGGAATGTGGGAATGTGTGTATCTGTTGTATTAACAGTACAGTAGTATGCAACACACCCTTTCACCTTTTTAGCACACACAGATATAAATATGTACCTGGTTGGCTGTGGTCAGAGTAAAAGTGCTTGGTCTCCTCACAGGCCTTGGTCATGACAGGTCCTTTGAGTAGGCTGTTGATAGACTCAACCTGTGTACAGAAATAAAACACACACACACACACACACACACACACACACACACACACACACACACACACACACACACACACACACACACACACACACACACACACACACACACACACACACAACGATTGTCAGGTAATCCTCATCCCTCATATTCTACACGTCTTTCTTCCTTTCTTCTTCTAGCTACCTCCTTTATTTCCATGTCATTCAAACATACTCACACACACACACTTACACATAACTCTGTGTGTGTGTGTGTGTGTGTGTGTGTGTGTGTGTGTGTGTGTGTGTGTGTGTGTGTGTGTGTGTGTGTGAAAAGAGAGAAAGAGGGAAGGGAAAGAAAGAAAGGAGGTCAAGTGAAAGATGAGAGAGAAAACCAGGATCCAGACCAGAGGACAGAGAGCTCCTTGAGGTAACTTACCCCAGATGTTGTCTGATTACTATCACAATCATCTGTTCCAAATGGTTTGCCGGTGGTGGTGGTGGGGGTATGAAGCTGACATGTGTGTGTGTGTGTGTGTTCTTGTTTTACTATCTTTCCGTTTGAAATATTTTGGCTGAGTTTAAAGTGAGGCAATCTCCGTTAGTCCTTACTCTCTGAGGTGTAGTTTGGGAATAAAGAATACTGTCATATTTTGTTAGAATTAGACTGAGGTTAGGGTAAGCGTTTAGGGGCGCTCTATAATTCTACAACCCCAAATTTCCCACAATAAATGTATGACTGTGGTCAGATTACTCCAAGCTGAACCCCAGAACTAACCTGGTTGAAAAGGTGCTCGAGGCAGCCGTGCAGTTTGTCCTGTTTGTCTGAGGGAATCCTCATGTCACACGGCAGCTCATCCCCTAGCAGCCGAAAAACACCAAACAAAAAGTTGAAGAGAAATCACACATTTGGACCTTCATTTTTATTTATCCATCTGCATTTATTAAACACGTCTCTATCCATCTGTTTTAATGTAAATTCTGATGAACCAGATAAGAGAAGATGAAGGCTAATAAATAATTTTCAATAGAATGCCTCATTGTGGACTTAAAGCTGGTAAAAACAGTGATAAAACAGCAGTGGACACATACTTGGCTTACAGAAACAAAAATGTGGTTATGAAATGTGTTTAAAATATCTGACCACAGTCACCGCCATGAAATATCTACAGTATTTCTGTTTTGGCGTTCTGAAAGCATGACATGATTATCACATAACTAAAGAGGAATCGCACGTTGGCAAGTACTGAGGAATTGTGCAAACATCCATTCTTTCTTCTGCCCTTGTTTGACACTCAGGAAGCATGTATTGGCTTTGCCCTAGCTCATTTTGTTTATATTAAATTCACTTTAGTGTTGTCTGCTTGGACAGTGACACATTTTTTTTTCGTGTTATTTTTACTCAATGCTGGATCTGAAATCCAAAGTGCTGGAGTACAAAACAATAGAAAATGTGACACTTAAGAGGTGAAAGGTCAGATATTCAAGTGAGAGCTCTTGTGGACAGAGAAAAGCTAAATTTCCTTTACCTGATCCCATCTCATCACTCCCCAGGTAAGAGCTGTTACTTCGCACACTGGTGTAGGACAGAACTGAATCTCTGTTGCTGTTACATTCACTGTAATGAAACACACACACACACACACACACACACACAAGTGTTCATTCCATTCTTAAACCACAGAGAGGATTTGGAAAGCTGTGACTTGTAATTATGCTGCCAAATAATGCTTTTGATTGTAAATGCCTTTTCTGATTTACAGTCTGTGAGACCAAAAGTAATTAAATGTTTCTCACAGCAACAACCACCACTGGTTTACACAGAGGAGCATTCAGTAAACTGTCGGTGCATTAGTCCCAAACATTGATGACACATGTGTACATTAGAACACTGAGCACTTAAATGGAGCACAAATACATATGTAAAAATGTGTTCTTTTTTCAGTGCTGTCAGTGTGTTGCAGCCAAGTTTTCAGTGTATTCCTTCATACAGGTGTGTTGCAGAGAACTTTAACCTGCCTGAGACAGTTCTGTAAAATGACATAGCCTGGTATTTATAGTCATACGTCTACGAGATTCAACATGATTACCGGGAGCATGTGAAAGATTTATGTGGCTCAAATTATACATCGCTTCAAGTGAGCACACCCGCAATCCCCTCTGATTCAGAAGCTGAATTACCATGACAAATGCCCTACGAGCAACTACAAGCTACAAAACGACAACACTGGCTTTGTTTTCTTTTGCTATTACCCGGTTTGGCTGGATGACAATGTGAGGGAGTAGGGGGTGGATATCACCTGCCGGGTTATTCTGTGGTGCGTAATGTGTGTGTAGATGTGTATGAATGTGTGTTTGTGGTGGTAGGGAAGATTGGCTACCTCAAAGCTGCTACAATTATAGGGAGAGAGTTAATATAACCATTTTTTAGTAGTTTGGCTTGAATTCCCCACTGGCTCTTATTCACACACACACACACACACACACACACACACACAAACACACACAACACACACACACACACAACACCACACACACACACACACACACACACACACACACACACACACAAACTAATATGTGTGTATGCACCAGTAAATCCAAGTTTTTGTCTTTGTACTCTTTCCCTCCATCCAGTCCATCTAATCATACTTTATGCCTCCCATTGCTTTTCTATTTATTTGTTGCCTAATATAAACACAATTCCCTCCATGTTTCCTGTATTATTCCCCTCCCGGCTATTTGCTTAGGTGTGTTTTCCAGTTGAATTCAGAGACATACACACTGACACACGAGTGGTGATCTTCTAAATTTAGCCACACACCTACTGCCAAAAGTGTGAGCACCGCTGTGACAATTATCCTGACTGTAGTAGAGGATCTGGCACACACACACACACACACACACACACACACACACACACACACACACACACACACACACACACACACACACACACACACACACACACACACACACACACACACACACACACACACACACACCTGGGTGATGTATATTTACATTGGAAAGATTACATTAATTAAGGATACTACAAATGCCAGCACACAGACTAAAACCACTTGATTACTGAATGTGATGTTAATAGAGATATTGCTCCACAATGCAATGCACAGTAAAAACTAAGGAGCTACTCAGCTATTAAAACTGTTAAACCAATTTGGACGTTGGTGCGACAGCTTTAGGGACATACCGGACAACAAAAGTACAAATATCAAATAATTGGAAACAATGTGTTTAAGCTGGAATGGTACATAATGTTGAGAAATGAAGGTTCATATACTGTCAGAAAGTGTAATATCTTTTCCTAAGGAAGCCAAGAAAAAATGACTGCAATCTGTATTGGATTGATTTTGAGGAGGCTCGTGTTTAAGGAAACAGAAGAGATGAATAGGACTGTTGGAAATGTTAAGCAACAAAGGAAGATCAATCACAGGTTGTCACTTGAGAGAAGCATTCTGATGCCTGGAGGGAACAGTAATCTGTTTCAGCTGCATCTGGACACACTCTACAAACAGTCTAAATACATGACAAAAAGGTCTTAACAGGGTCATTCAGAGATTTGGGTGCCAAAGATTTTTAACAGACACAATGTACCTGAGTTAGGAACATACACTGCTTGATTATGATTTCTTACGCACACTCTTTTCTCCTCAATTCTTTCTGTATTTTTCTGTCTGATCCCCCAAGTCTGTCTGCGTGTGTGTCGCTGTCCTTGTTCCTCACAAACTGTACTCAGCCAGCGACCTCCGACTGTTGAGCTCTGCTGTGGACTGTCACCACCTCAGGCTTTAATGTCTGATTCTCTCAGCAAGACTCACAAAACACAGCAGCATTTTGCATCGCATCCAAAATTTTCACAAATCTCCACTGGTGTGTGTGTGTGTGTGTGCACCACACATACAGCAGCCTACATTTCCCTTTACATTTCAGTGCGATGAGGTAGTCACATTTTACATTGCGTGGCTAGGCCTTAATGACAGAGTGGATAAGGAGGCCGCGCCCCAAACATTTGGCTCTATTATACACCAGCCCACCACACCAACAACCAATAACTACAGCTCAGTGGGTGGTGGAAGGTGGGGCTCAGTGGAGCACTACCCAGTAAACCGTACACACACACACACACACACACACACACACACACACACACACACACACACACACACACACACACACACACCCACACACACACACACACACACACACACACACACACACACACACACACACAGAACTTACAACAGGCAAATGACATAACCAGATCTGACCAAAACATTTTGAAGTCATTTTTAGACCTCGATCTCAGTTAAAATGCCAACATCTGGAATGACTTTTAGCCTCCAAAGGGGGGAAATTAGTATTATGGGTTTGAAGAGTAAAGAGGGAGTTTGAATGTTGTTCATGCTTTATAGAGTCTGCAGCTAGAAATACAGGTGTGACACACTTGTGTTCTTGTATTTTTAACAATGCTGCTACAAAAGCGAAATATAGATTTCCCCCAAACATAAACAAATAATTGTGCTTTAAACCAGGCAGCTTATCGAGAAAAGACGAATGAAAATGTAAGTCTAAATTATAGTAATTTTTAAGTCACTCTCGTCTTAGTTTGGAGATAACCAAATGTACTTTCTAAGCCTGAGAACTCATAACCAGGTTACAGTCTAATATCAAAGTCTGTTTTCTGATCTATTTGTGACATAGTCTTTAACCATTACCTGTAGGAGTCCCTGTAGCTCATTGTGTCATGTCCCGAGTCTTCCTGGTCCTCCTCGTTTACCTTGAAGCAGACCCTTTTAATGCCGCCTTGCTCCACTTTGTCCTGGTCGCAGCCATCCTCGCAGGGGGCCAGAGAGGGTGGCTGACTTGATTCGTAAACCGGAGGCTCCCCACCCTCACCCTGGAGTTGCGTGGGCTCGGTGATAGAAGACAAGAGGCTAAAGAGGAGGGTGGAAAAAAAAAGGTTTCATTCCCAAAATTAGATTTGAAAGCACATTTAACAAAAAAGTTGCTAATTGCTGAAGTTACTTATAACACGTTTTTTAGGCCATCATACAGTATATTTTGCAGTATATTTTAGCATTTTTAAATATTTTAAAATGATAATGATGTGAGGACACTATTATGCTTATATTTGTATTATAATACACTGTGCACAGACACCTTCACAATCAGCCACATTGTCACACCCCTTCCTCGGCACAGACACACAATATGTGTCTCTTTCTCTTGATGTTATCCTGGCCTCACTCCCTGTTCCTGTACTGGGCCAAGCCCATAAATATTTTGGGCCTGAAGAATGTTCCTTTTGTAAATCCTCAGCTTTAAACAAGGCAAAGGGCAGACAGACAAAGAGAGGCTGACGAACAGCCTCGGGAGGCTGGCGTGGGGATAAGAGCTCCTAGCTTTTTATGCAGTGATCTCTAAATGTCACTGAGAAGGCAACGAAAACAGTCTACTCACATATAAACACCAGTGGAATGCCAATATTTGATAACAGAACCAACTGTTGGAGCTGAACACATCTTTCTGAATGGATATGAGTAAACACTTTTCTTTTTATTTGGTAGATGACATGGGGGTAGAGATAAAATATTTATAAGAAATGGCAACAAAGAAATGCCATTTAAAAGGTAAAACGTATTCCTACGTGAGGATCAAATTATTCAGTTGCACACATTAACTGTAACACTTACACATCGATCTGAGCGACATACTGCCTCATCTCCCTTACAGCAACATCCAGGCGGCTGTACAAGTGAATGTAGGAGTCCTGGGTCTCTGTGTCTTCCTGTTTGAGCAGGAAGCTCAAACCGCCATCTCCGTGGCCACCACGCAGACTGTCCATCAACCCCTCGCCTCCATCCATGGTCACCTCCCTGCTGCAGTCTGCCTCGTCCCCTTCCAGGCCAGAGCAGTTCCAGGAAGGAGCTCCCATGCTGGTCAAACAATGCTGGGTGTGGGACATGGGGTTCAGTTGTGCTACAGGACAGGATAGAGAGGAGCGGAGAATAAACAACATGTTTGCAGTGGGCAAATGAAACAGACTTTACTCTCTGACTATGATATCTACCCCAGATGTTCGAACTCCTATGAAGTAACACTCTTGTCTGTTCTCCATTTAGACAAGATGAAAAACAACTTCTGAAAGGGCACTTATGCAACTGATATGCGCAGTGAGAGCAGGATGCAAAACTGTTTACTTGGGTCGAATGCCAAGCTAAACTGCAATAACCTGAGGCATCCGAAAACTGCAGACAGATTAAGTACTTGCAAATTAAGTCAGGGTGTGTACTATTAGTACAGAGTGAACATAACGATTAAATAGAGAAGCCCTTATACTGTACATTTATGTACATTCCACACATTCCTTTAAAATCCAGGGTATGGTGCTGGAAGAGGAAATTTTGTATCACTTCAGGTAATAAGCCTTGTAAATTTAGTTTCTGATTGCAACGCTAAAGACTAGCCACTGTCACTAAAGAAAACAATGTCTCCATTGCCGCTGGCTGGTTGAGCTGGCAGAACGCACACTGAAAAGCACCAGAGTGGAACATTTCGTCAGTCCAACTGCTAGGCAGATGTCTGACTTGCAGCTGGTGCTGAGAGGAAAGTCGAGGACAAGGTCTCCTGGACAGCAATGCTAACTGTACTGTATTTTTATCTTTGCTGATAGAGTTCAGCAGTCCAAGCCTCAAGACTCTTGATTAATATTAAGCTGTTTCATGATAAAGTCGGGCCATATAAACAGAACTGTTCTTTCTGTATCTTTGGATAAGGGATTTGCCCTCTTCTTGAAATTCTTTGTCAACATTACAATCCATTTCCACTCAAATCTCTCACTCTCTCTTTCTTTCCCTCCCCTTTGACCTCAGCAGCAGCAGTAGCATTGAGTAAATGGCACAACTTCCTACACTGCCTCGAGGCACCATCTTTGCTGACATCATTCATTCACTTCTCATGTCAATAACATGGGTATGGCCTGTGGCTAATGGATTCTTAATGGCAAACCACTCATCTAATTTACTATTGGAATTCTTGTTGAGACCACATGGCTACTGTGGGAGGCTGGGGTTGACATTCCCATCTCTGTGCCGTGGGATTTACAGGGTTATGAAGGCTAATTAGTCAAAATGATCACTGAGTTGGTGTTAAGTGGGTTAAGCTATGTTACCGTAAAGGGGATGATCTCAGTGAAGCTTAGTTTAAGCAGTGGAATTGTGACAGAGATGTTCAAATCTTATAAGATAGATGTGTGTGTACTGTATGTGTGTCCTCTCTACCTTGGTCAGGATCCAGGCCATACATGGAGTTCTTGCGCCCAAAGCGGATACTGAAAGTCCTGCCAGCAGTGGTAGTGCTCTTTGGGTAAGAGACCTGCATGAAGTTGATGTGGCAGTTGGTGGGAACAAAGTCCATGCAGCCCAGTGGGTGAGGGTGACCGCCGGCCTGTCTGAAGGAGGGCCACGCCTTGTTCCTCAGCTCCAGGGCAAACTTGGTGAAAAAGGGGACATAGACTTAGTTAAGTGAAAGCACAAGCTGCATGACTGACAGCTCTAATGTCTGTAGTGTGTGTTTATAATAAGATGATTTTTCACCACCAAGGTAAAACATGGTCACTGGAGCACGGAGACATAATGGTAGACAAAATAACTGGATGTTATACTTCTTGTATGTGCAGGATGGATAACATCCAGTATTAAGCACTGAAGACTGAAATAGAACAATAGTTACAGACGTAGTTATGGTTCTTGCTGTCTTGAGTAAAAAAAATTTAAGGCTATTTACATCAAATTTCTTATTAGGTGTCATATTTTACAAGTGAATATAGATGAGCTGTATTTGGTCATGAGGTGGTATATTTGAAAATATTTGTGAGTGTGCCGTTGTGAGGTTAACAGACACACAGTTACAGAAGAAAGGCAGTGTTCGAACTATTTTCACATCTCACCGAAAAGCCTCTCTTAAGCCTCCCAAAACTTTAAAAAGCATGGCTGTAAGTAATATACTGACAATAAAAGAGATAATACATCTTTTTTGGTATAAATGTGAGTGACGATTTTAAGTTACCTGACTTTTACTTCAGTGAATTGTTGCGCTTGTGTTTTTAAGTTAATATCAATGACTTGGGGACATTTCTGAGCATAACAATTGGATGCGATAGTCTAACGTCTGTGTGTTAAAGAGAGTGTAGAAGTGTGTCTTAGTACCTGCTGATAGCTGCTGATACGCCGTCGGATACTCTCCAACTTGGTGTCACAGATCTGTCTGAACTCGTACTGAGGCATGGTAACGACTCGGTCACTCTGGGAGATCAGTTGGCTGCAATTGCGAACAAAGAGGCTGTCATCGCCAGAAAATGCCTCCAGGATCTGTAGAGACAAGAAACATTGGTAAGGACAGATCACTCATAAAATAGAAGTTTAGATTTTTCATTTAGTTGATTAAAATCAGAGTAAAAATAGCATTCCTAGCAGCAGCAAGTGTGTTTTATATCTAACTTAACATTCAGCTTTCCAATACTAACAACCGAAACCACCAGTGAGGCCAAAAAAAAGATCCTGTCATAATAGTGCAAGTTGAACAAATATCAGTGACCCACAAACTGGTGAACGGCCAACTTCTATGATATGAGATGTGAAATTTCGGTAGCTGAGAACATGTAAGCTGTTTTAACAACTGTTAGGGTTAGGGTTAGGGTTAATAATTAAAAGTGGCATTATATAAAGTATGACTTATACCCCTGTGCTGCATTTTTCAAGGTAATTAAACTTCATCTAATTTTCACATAACTACCTTAGCAGTAAGGCTGAAGCAGCCTTTGGGTTCCACCATCTTCTCCAGGACGTGGCTCTTGATGCCGGCAGTGCTGACATATTCATAGACTACGCCATGCTCCAGATGGACGTTATCTACCGTCATACTAACCAGAGGCAACCCATCAGAGAGGGAAAGGGTGCCCAGCCGGTGGTCTGTGGAGCACAATTGTCACTTGTCAGTATATAAGCTTTGCTTGTATTTAGAAGTCAATCTATGTATTTAAGTCAAACATGTAAAATGAAGAATGGATTTGATATATGCCATTTAAAAGTCCAGTGTCCAGAAAACAAAAAATAAAGATTTCAGGTGTTTTTCCAGAGGTAGAGTCTGTGTTTTGGCACACCTAAGATACAAAAAAAGTTGCTTGTATAACAAAACCTCCAAAGCTTTTGAAGGACAAATAATTATATTATAAATCAATTTAGTAATGACATAAGTCAAGGTACACAGTGTACTGCACATCTGTCAAGTGTACTTACCCTGCCAGCACTGTAAGAAAGATTGGTCATTTATTGTATATACACTGACACAGTGTTACTAGATTACATCCTATAACTACTGCCTGTATATAGCATGTGCATGTGTGATTTTTAAACTGAGGATTTTCCATATCCAGGGCAAAATAACCTACTGCTGGAGCCACCTCTTACTAACACAGTGACTATAACCAAATACAGAGGTCATCTGAAAATAGCATTTTAGGTGGACCATAATGTTTGTGGCAGCAAGATATTTTTATAACATCAAGTCTGCAACTGATCTACACAGACACACAAAGCAGTCAAAGTTTATATTAAAGCACACTCCCAAGTAACACTAATCCTGTTCCAAATGCATTTTTCTGACTGATGGGCCAGAAATGAAACTCGCTGCTCTTAACTGTCTGCATTACATATGCTATTGGTACAAAAAATATAAAATGAATAGCATTGTGATACTTGAATGATTCAGCATTGACTCCTTAAAACTCTGCACAAAAAAAGACAATTTCAGAGGATGAAACATAAACATGTTTTACCTGTTCCATTGGTGCCGTTCTCCTCGTGGTCAGAACCATTCTCCATTGGATAAGGACTGAAAGGGCTCTCCTTCTCACCTGCACCTCTTTCTCTTTGGAGCTCTTCCACATCCTCAAATGTACGATACACCCACTGACACTGAAGGAAACATGAAGTATTACTATAATGTGAGAAAAAAAAACATTATTGGATTTAAAATGAGGAGATGAGCCAAGGAGTAGTGAGCGAGAACTGAGGTATAGGTGAGATAAAGGGAGAAAGCATGGAAGAGAAAGAAAGAGGAACCTTGTTATTTAACTGACATTTAGCTATGCTCAAGTACCGATGTGCTTTATTTTAAAAATCAAAGCTGTAGATGTGGCTGCACTTTATACACAGAATTTGAAGGAAAGAATCTAAAGCGTTTCTACATGGCCTGTGGACATTGACACTTTTCACCTGATGAGGTAATCAGGGCTGATTGCATTACACCAAACTTGGCAGTGCAGTCAGCCACATCAACAACATCCTTGCAATTTATTCTGCTGTCAAATGAACCAGCAAACATTTACTAGAACAATCCAAAATAAGGCGGCTCAGCTGAGCCTGTTCAAGGGGATTTGCCAGAAGAGTAGGCCAGGCTAAATAAAACAAAACAATGTGCTTTATACAGAAAGGAGGACATCCTACTCTGACTGCAGCCCTGTGAAATACTGCCTGGAGCCATACCCTGTTGCTGTAGTGATGTCCGAACAACCAGACATAGGTTTTGCAGTTTAAACGTTAGCTTTGTAGTATGGAGTGTAAATACTATTATCCATTTATGACCCAAAAAAAGAAATCTCTGCTGTCTCTAAAACAGAATTTAACCAAAAAAATCTTGGCAGAAGGAATGGATACAAATTCTGTCGAAATAGGTTGTTTATTTGTTGCTTTGGGCTACTTTTTCTCTCCGGGAAGGATTGTATCTTGAGCTGAAAAATGTTCAACCCTCACTACAAGTGGCCTGCGGCGACAAAGCGTCCGCCAGAAATTTATGCTTGAGATCACTAGGCCACCCACTGTTGGAGCCAAGAATGTTGCTGAAATGAAGAAACATGTTGTATGACACCGCTTTGGTATCCTACAGAGATGAAGATTTAAAAGAGCAAGTGTGCTGCATGGTCAGGAAAAATCCTTGAGGTTTTGAATACATTTATTTTATTTTCAATAGGTAAGTGTAGCTCTAACTAATGCTAATGCGGTTTTATGTACCGTCTCAGAGCAGGAATGTCTGGGTCACTGGGGTTCTCCATTCTGTTAGCTCGTCAAATGTGAATTTAGTAAGCTGTTCCACATAGTTAAACGACCTGATAAATTAACTTCCAGACCTACAACTGATACTAATCATGCTCGTGGCATTATTTAGTTTGTAGAATAAATGATGATCTCGGGGAGTGCTGTGGTACAGTGAGAGCGATAACAGCGCATGCAAGGACTCCAAACACTCACTGGACACCACGACAGGAAAAGATTGTATTTCTTTTCAAACACTCTTAATACATTACACTACAAAATCTGCTGCAGATGAAGAATTAAATGTGTGTTAGTGTTTGTTTTCATGTGTCCCCTCACCGCTTGGGGAGGCTCCTGGTGTGTGCGCTGCCCGGTGAAGTGCTCCAGGACCTCCTGGTAGTCACTGCGGTTGACGTTGTTGCCGTTGACCTTAAGGATGACCTGGCCGGGCTGAAGACCCGCCCCCACCGCCTCCCAGCCTGCAGTGTGTCAAAACAGGATCAGAGGTCAAAGGTCACAAGGTGATATAAGTACAGTGAAACTGTACACACGTAAAAGTGAATTTTCATATCTAGGAAAAAAATCTTGTTGCCTTCTTGGCAAGGACACCCTTGTAAAAGAGATATTGAATCTCAATGGGAATATTCCTGGTTAAATGAAGGTTTAATAAAATAAAATTTTATATGGAGTCTTATTTTGGACTCAATTCCCATGTGTACATAACCTCGCCCATCTTGCTCCTCCAGGAGAAGAGAAAATTACTCAGCTCAATGCCCCAACACGCTGTCCCAAGCAACTAATGGCTTTACAGCCTGGAAGTTCAATCAACACCTCCATCATCTTCCTCTCCGACCTAAAAATACCAGCGCTGGCATCACTCCCACCCATGGTGCCAGCAATTACCTAACTCTGGGGCTACTTGACCCATGCATTGATATCACACAGGGGAACTTATTTAGGAACAGAACAAAAACAACAACTGGAGACTCTGAATATCAGCTGGAAAAAAATGCTCCTGATATACCAGCAGAGAGACAGAAGTAATACAAGACACTAGGAAAGAGCGAAAAGGAGGAGAGTGGAGAGGGAGGGGAAAGGAGAGAAATGGGGAGAACTGAGAGGGACAGAAAGCGGAGAAGTCCCACTGCCATAATAAAGCAAAGTAAAATCATGTGATCATGAGATCACATTCCTTGGTTGCACCAACCGGCAGCTTGTCTCCTCGCTGTTTTTGTGTGTGTCTTCTCCTACTCCTGTCTGTTTACACATTTGGATTCATTTCTTATTCAACTTGTCATAAATCTCCTATGTTTCTATTTCTAGTCAGTAGGTGCTACAAACATCTGGTCAGGAGGTTGTAAAGACAGAGCAGGAGGAATGACAAGGGAGAACAAACGTGTGGAGTTACTTTTCAGTAACCTATTACACTTTTAGCTCTGATCACAGAGCAATGTTTGTGTGCGCACATGTGTGCGTGTGTTTTAAAAGTAGAGTTTAGTCTATTAGGGGTTTGAACCCTGTCAGCAGGCTGTCTGGCTGACAGGTGGCCATAAAAACCTAATAGAGGCTCACTAAAAGCAGAAAGTAACAGGTGGTTAGGGGCTAGAGTTACCTCATCTTTCCCTCAAATTCACCCAGAATGATGTGTCTTTCTGACACAGTAAACACTTTCAAAGCATTTACTGGCACAGATCCTGCAATAACAAGGCCTATAAATCTACTCACAGATATCCAGTGGTGGGGTCATAACCAAAATATATGTCTATTGTAACTTCAAGCAATATTAATTTAATTACATCTTCCTGGGAGCTGTGAACTCAGACTACTTTTTCATTACACATACAGTACCTTATGGTATCCTTTTACCTTTAAACACTATATTGTATACAATGTCTTTGCTTGTGACTGATTACATCTAATGTTAAACTATTTTACAATTTTTCACCTCTCTTACTATGTAAGTTTAGCAAACGAAGACCACAACTAATTATGAGAAAGTTTAGTTTGGGTGATAAGAAAGGAGCTTCTTCTTTATTGGTAGTTATTGGTAGCTTTATCATTATCAAAGTATGATGAATGAATTAAGTTAATCACTCACCTTTCCTGACAGCGTGGACATGAGGAGGGGCAGAGCCACAGAGTCTGAAGGAGAGGCTGTCTGGGTTGTCAGGGATCCTCACAATCCTGGATGAGAAAAGACCAGTAAGACCAGTGTGCCCTATATGTGTGTATACGCGTCACAGTGTTATGTGTGGTTCCTCACTCCTTGGCCTTGGTGGCGACCAGCAGCCGCAGGGAGCGTCGTATGCAGAAGGCTTGGCCGATCATGGTTTCCACCTCGGAGAAGGGCCTGAGGAACAGCAGGTCCTCGTTGATGGTGTAGATCTTCCTGCCCACCTGCAGGCCAGCCATCTGGATGGACAGACGCACAGACAGGAGACAGAATGCGGTTATTTTTAGGTTGCAGCTTGTTATAGCTCCCTGAAAAGGCTCCATTTGCACATGAAGAGTTTCAGGTGGGGACCACATTCATGAATTATTTCTCTAGTGCCACAGTGAGACCTAAACTGTGTGCAGCATTAGGCTTAAATAAAAATATGATTTAAGTTATTATCTAACTGGCAGTAATAGTGTGTATTACCCTGTTCAGTATATGTACCTCCAAGGAGCATGACAGAGAAAATCAGTGTGTACTGCTCAATATTTCCACAGCCTGTTCAGTCTTGTCATGTATTTTCCAGCATATGAATAGGCTTTTTTGTGAAAGGAGTGCATATCAAGATTGGCTACTAGATCTGATTAAGCTGTATGATATTTAGACATGGGTTGCCTGCCTGCTGCCTGTTTTTGCAGGTAATTACAGATTAAAAGGTTACCACAGTTGTGTGCACGTTAATACAGAGATACACTTAATTTCCATTTTTTTTATAATGTGACCACATTTCTGGCCACACTAGTGGTGGTTTGAGTTATCAGATCTTGCAAACTAAAATACAATCTAATCAATCACAATGCATGTAAGTACAAGGAAATGTCATAACTGCACACACAAACATCCTCAGCTTTGCACAGTCAGCTTCTGAAATCACATACACAGCACCACAGCCTGTTACACGTCACTGCATGCAGCCATCTTGCACATCTTCAGTCATGTTATGCGAATAATGCTGTCTCTGTGTGAGTCCAGTGTCCTGGGCACAGATCCGGAGGGGTGGCCTTGGCTGAGCCGGGCCCTAACTCTGGATAATGGCCCAGGATGGGTGAAGAAACAACTGGGAGGAGCCACAGCCATCAGAATGTGGAAAGATGTATGTGTATGTACTGTATGTGTGTGATTATACAGCACGGGTGCCTGTCTGCACATGACTTTCTATATTAGTATCATATAGTGAAAGAGCTCTGTGTGCGAGTGTGTCTCTCAGCCCTTTTCAGAGCCCCATGGGAATCAGCTGAGCCTCATTCACAGTGCTGGCACAAGGGCTGTGTCTCAACTAGCAATCCTGTTATTGTGGGGAATGAATGAGGGACATGGGGGATGAATAACAGAGTAAGAGGGGGAGAGAGAAATGGAGAAAGGGTGTAAGAGGGAGCAGAAGAGTAAAGGTTTATGGGTTTAAGATTGTTTAAATGACTTAGGGAAGAGCAATGTGGGAAATTCGTAAAATAACAGAAGGTTATTTTGGAGGAAAACTGAACCACAGGGAGAGAGAAATATGGTAAAATGTAATTTTGGTCAGGAGCAAAGAAAGGGTTTTCCCATCTCTGGACCTGTGGGGGGAAAAAAGATTCCACAAACAACCAGGGCATCATCCTGTGTTTTCAAGTTGGAAGATGCTGGAAAGATTAGTATTAGTACGCAGGTTTGGTTGCTGGTCAGATTTGCCGTAAGTCACCTATCACCTGTCCAAAAAGAGTTGGCTGTCATAAAGCAAAGGTGAAATCACAGGAAAAGTAAGGAAAATAGTCTTTCATTCATGTTTTAAATGTTTTATCACAACATTATCTGCATTTTAAAATCCCTCTGGATGAATAAAATGGTGTGTGCGCGTGTTTTGTTTGGGCCGGTGATGTCTAATGGCTTTACAGCCAATCAGAACAAAGTCCTTCCAAAGCGAAACAGAGGCAGACGGACAGCAGCGTCAAAACAGTAGACAGCCATTACCTACCGGAACTAATGCCCTGGGGCGGGAAAGAGATACAGCGTGTGTTATTGTGTATGTGTGTGCATGGGTTGGCCATTACCTCAGCATGTGAGCCCCTGGTGACAGATTTCACCACAATGCTCTTGTTTTTCTCCTCAATCTCAAAGCCGTAGTCTTCTTCCTCAGGGTGAATCTAGCACGCACAGAGAAAATCACATAATTACTCCCACATTTACACGGGTGACTTCATTGGTTTAGCATCACAAGTGAGCAAGTAGCAAAATAACTGTCATGCCATACAGTACAGTATATATTCATTTTGCACACCCAGATCTTGTCTTTTGTACATCTCGTACACCTCTCTTAATCAGAAGTCAACTGCATGCCATTGCTGTAAAAGGTAATTTGTTCGTATTTGCTGCATTTACTGGGAGTTTGATGCTTCGTGTTAAAAATGTGATATATGGCACTTTTTCGGGGTTTCCGTATATGCAAACTTTTGCGATCTGTGATTTACAATGTGTGTCCAGTGTCTTGCTTCTGATGATTTTGGATCCATTTTATTTCTATGGTTCTCAGCCTCTCATATTCTACTCCCCATTGGGGTGAGGCTTAGTTAAACGCTGTCATCACCAAACACATTAGCCAGCTTCCATTAGGTAGGCCATCTTCCTGCTGCATGGCCCTGATAAGATGGGGATCTCATCTCTGCATGTTACATCAGAGGAGATGGCTGAGGTAAATAAAGAGTTCCTGCACTTCACTTCAATAATAATAGCCACGAGGGAGGATTAGTTCTGCTAATCAAGGAAAAAAGCCTTTTCCACTTCTTGTGGAAGGCCAGATAGCGTGCCCACTTCCCACTCGGATATGAAAAAGGATGCTAGTGATGCTTCTAGGTTTCCTCAAATAGAATGGACTTAACTAAACACTTTCAGTTTCAGCCTCTGGAAACCACTGTCACTGTCACTTGACACAAAACTAGTTTTCAGACTCTGTGTTATTAAATAAGGGAACAAAGCAGCCTGTTAGTAAAAAGACTGGAATGGCATGAAAGGTCCTATCTAGCAAGCCATTTTAATAGAACAATCAGTAAAGAGGGGACAAATTCAAACTGGGCTAACTAGCACTCCCTAGTTTCACCTCTGTGCACCAAAATAAAATCTTCAGTGTACAGTTTGTCTAACTGCAACAATCAACTGCAGTCACCTCTCATGGTTCAATCTCTTGTCTCAGCAGCAACACAAAAGGGACTTCATCCCATGCAGTACAGTTGATTTCCAAAAGACAAGACTCATTAAGATGCAAACTGAACAGAGCAAATTCAAAAGTGTGTATTGTCATCAAAGCAGTCCCTGCTCCCGTGGGGACAAGGGCAGGGGAGGGGGGGTGGGGTTCTGCGTGTATGATGTTAATCAAATCTAGCTGTGGAGATCACACACACACACACACACACACACACACACACACACACACACACACACACACACACACACACACACACACACACACACACACACACACACACACACACACACACATCAGTTCAATTAGCTATATAGTACAATATGGTTCTGTTATATCATCACTGTCTTTGCAACACACACATACAATATCTTGCATGTGTGTATGCATATATTTGCATGAAAGAGTGACACATATCCAGATAAATGTGGATAGATAAAAAAAAAAAAGCAGCTTGCTCTCTTTGTTTTTGATCCATTGTCTCCCATCCTAGATAAGGGTTTTTCTCAGGTAACACTCTCTAGAGCGGATACTGCTGGTATCACACGTAGTGAATTAAAAGATCTTTGTGCAGTATTTAGTGTGCTTGGTTCAGTGAAACCCTTCAACATTATTATAATTATTAGCATTTTTTCTCTACAAAAAGAAACAAAATGACAATGTGAGCCTGGCATTTTGGACGGAATGTGACAATAGGCTTCTGTGTAACAATTAGGGGTGTAACGATACACGTATTCGTATTGAACCGTTCGGTACGAGGCTTTCGATTAGGTGCATTATAAACCCAATGATTCGTTGGACTAATCCTATTTCATTTAGAATAAAAATAGCTTACATTGTGTGAAATATAATGCTATCAGTGCCGCTGCACAAAACAAGGCAGCCCAAACGACGCAACAGGCAACGTGCTGTCTGCCCCTCCCACTCCCAAAGAAAAACACTCTACTCCAGTCAGGCATGCTACGCTTGCAATATGGCTAGTAATGTTAATGCGACTATTAATTGGAAGATCCTCCAATAACCAACAGGTCTGGCGTTTGGAGCCACTTTGGTTTCCCTGTAAGTTATGAAGGTGATGGCAAGAGAGTGGTGGATAAAAAAACAACGGTATGTCGCATCTGCTACACGAGAATAGGCTACACCAGTGGGAAGACTACAAACATGTCAACTCATTTACGCTGACATCACCTCAGTGTGTGAATAACTGGAACTAGACGAAAACAAAAAGCAACACACACGCTACAAACTATCCCCACAGCATTTAAGCAGCAATTTCCAACTGATTCAAACATCACTGCAGCGATTGGTACATTTAAAGCCGCGGATATGAGACCCTACTCTGTAGTGGAAAAAGCAGGTTTTACGAAAATGGTTAAAAGTAATTGAGCCATGTTACACTATTCCTTCACAAGCCCATTTCAGCCAGACCGTAATTCCTGCTTTGTACAAAAAAAACAAAAGCCCAAATAGAGAACCAATTGTCCGAAGCACCAGCTGTTACTCTGACAGCAGACGGCTGGACGTCAAGTGCTACACAAAGCTACCTGACTGTAACATGTATATTTTTTCATAAGGAGCTGTTTTTGTTTAAGAAGACACCCCAAAAGATGGGTTAAGTAGAGCTCTGTCATTGTTCAAAGTAAAAAAAAAAAATCATACTTTATGATTTATGATATGATAAATTTGTAAAAATCAAGTAAATTTCTCTGGCATTTCTTTTTTTTTTGCTGTATTGAAAACGTACCGAACCGTGACACCACTGTCTCGTATCGAACCAAACCATGAATGTTGTTAACCGTTACACCCCTAGTAAGAATGTGTGGAATTGCAGGTTTTTATGTGCCCTTGTGTTCCAGCCTACCACCAGGGACTTTGCCAAGATGTTTTCGATGAGTTTGAAGTCATTGCGCTGGAGCTGCTTGCTCTTGGTGCTGGTTCCCTCAATTTCCTCGTCCGCATAGAAACGGAAGAACTGGGACTCATCTTTGAACTCGCTCTTCTCCAGGACTGAGGAGGAAAAACACACACGCCATATAATCAGAAAGAAATAATGACTCAAATAGCAATAGGGTACATCTCAGTTAAAAGTTGCTGAAAGTGGTGCTAATGAAAGGGCAAAAAAAAACATCCAGTGTTGCTTGTCCATTAATAATCCAAACTTTGTTTGCACTCATACTGGCTAAATTGATGGTCTTGTTGCAAAATTGGCCTTCACTTGCAAAACTGACCTTGTAAATGTTAAGTGTGTTTGCAACTTCAAAGACCTGTGGAGATATGAATGTTTGCCCAAGAAGTTGCCACTTAATGTGTGTACATCTTCACACAAACAAGCTAACGGTTAATTAGCTAATTAGCTCATGATGCAAGTAGGAACATCTGGAGCCAAACCACATCTGGGACGCAGCCAGCACAGAGCAGGGCTAGGAAGGATTCTCCAGAGGACACAAGAAACACACACAGCCGTGTGTCTAAATATGTTTTGAAATCCCATTGTTGGGCTGAGCCTCACTCCAACACATGGGGTCTAACAGGTGAGGACCACATTACGGATGCTTCTTCAGTAACAGCAGTTTTTGAGCTTGAACCAAAACACACTACATTAACCCTACTGTAGATCTGTTTTAATGTGTGTCTGATAAAAAGCTAAGCCACTGAAATAAGGCCCTTGGTTACAGTATGTGAGCAGGCAACAACAATTTTCTTGAATGAAATATTCTCTTCTTTTTTTTAATCATTTTAACTGTGATTGTTACTTTCTGTGAAACACTGAATTGAAGTGGTAAACATAACGCTCTTCCACAATAATTCTCCTGTCAGTTTTCATGTGTGTCAAAAGACAAACACCGGACACTGCTGCAACAGGTGCAGTTACACAAATACAGCTGCATTTGGTGGTACTCAGGAAGGGCTGTGGGTATTGTTTATCCTGATGTGTGGTGAGAGAAAAGGATATGTCACTAAAATGACAGTGACAGTGTCATGCTCACATTTGGTGATGATGTTGGAGGCAGATTGTTGGTGTAAAATATCCATCTTGTTTTGTCACATAGGAATTGGCATTTGGCCCCAAATCGTCTTATCATAGGTATATGAATCTCTAAGGCCACTGTAAAATGGGGCTTGAACAGTCAACACAAAGAACCAAAGGTACCCAGCTGTTGAGAGATTTGGCGAGCATCTGGCACCCTTGGGTGAACAAAAGCCTTCACAAACTGATTACACACACACGCCAGCCACACCCACTCACACTGGCCTTACGCAAACTCAAACGAAGCCTGAACGTTAGTAATTTCCTTTGAGTCACGGAGGCTGAAGTCATATAATAACTTAACACCACTTATTCTACTGGAGGGAGTGCTACTCCGGAAACTGTCAGACCCTAATAACACACACACACACACACACACACACACACACACACACACACACACACACACACACACACACACACACACACACACACACACACACACACACACACACACACACACACACACACACACACACACACACACACACACACAGTTTCAAACAGACATGCTAAATCATCATTTAAATGCTAATAACAGCTGACAATGTCAAAAGGGTCGGGAAAAATGTGCACTTTTTTTAATTATATAATTAAACTATATAGGCATGACATTAAATATGATGCACTGAAGCAACTATATGGGCAATTATGAATTGAATGGTCTTTCAGTATCTTCTCTACGAAACAAATTTCAAACAACAATCTAAAAGCTGCATTTCAGACTGATCTGAGTGCAGTGGCAACTTTAACCAGGGGTTTAAAATCATTTAACCTCAATGACCATCAAATAGACACACCTTCACTAAATGTATCCCCACAAGACACATTTAGTCCCTGAGGGGAACATTGAAAGATTAATCATTTTCACTGGTTCAGTATTGATTTACATTTCAGAATATTGTGGTGGAAGGAAAATCTGTGGTTAAAAAAAAACATTACTCACTGTTACATCCATTATTGGCATTCTATAGTTAATACTGTCAAATGATTAATTACTGATATTTTGGCATAGGAGCAATTCAACCCTGCTGTATAACAGGACTAATGGAGGATTCATGGAAAATGTGCCCTATATGTTAAAGGTGCTCTAAGCGATGTCACGCGTTTTTTAGGCTACAACATTTTTTTGTCACATACAGCAAACATCCGCTAGCTGCCTGTCCCCTGAACACACTGTAAAAAAATAAAAAATAAATTAAAAAAATGCGGTCTCCGTAGACAGCCCAGGCTCCACAAACGGCAACAAAAACAAACTGTGCCAACCTGCACCACGAAACATAAACAGTGTTCAGGCCAATAGGCCTTTTTCACGGCACACATGTTGACATGTCATAGTAGGAAAAGCACAGGTGTATTCAAAACCATTAATGATGGCTGCATTCCACTTAGGAGAGGCGCTGGTATTGTACATGCTGACTCACTGAAATAACTTACTGGGACACTTGATGGCATTGAGCCATCGTTAAGGTTATCAATTTTGGTTGTGCTTTTCCTACTATGACAAGTCAAAATGTCTGCTGTGAAAAAGGTCCATAACCGACAAGAAGGATTTGGGGGTGGGGGTTGGGGGGTTAGTGCGGGAAGAGAGGGGGACGGGATGAGGAGGAGGGAGGGCCAAGCTAGCCTCGTTTGATTTGAAAATACTTTGAACGTCAACAAGAAGTGACATCACCCAACATCGCTTAGAGCACCTTTAAGTTGCCTGAAGGGCAAAATGCAACAGGTGTTCACGACAGACGTGTAGATGAAGGATGTAAGCAGGTAAGGACAGACGAAAGGCAAATTAACTGTTATCGGTTATCAGTGTTCCTCCCACCAGTAAGGAGCCTTGTAACCTCATATCAAGTACAACCAGACAGACAGACAGACAGACATAAAAAGACTTGAAAGACAAGGACAGAAAAAAAAATGGAAAAAGAAGAGTTCAAGAGGTACCAGGTGAAAAGCAGCAGATGTGCTGACTAAAAGGACTAAAACAAGTGACTTCAGGAGAGGTGAGGAGTGCAGACAGGCTGAGAAGAGAGGTTGTGACCCTGAAGAAAGGCAAAGGAGAGGGAGAGAACAGGTGACACCTTCCAACAGATGGTAGAGGGAGGCAGATATATATGTGAGTGCCAATCAGGCAAGCTAAAAGTAAAGGGAAAGCCACTATATGACTGCCTGGGAGTGGATATGTTTGTGTTTAAATGAGAGTGAAATACAGATGCTTGAGAAGAGATTTGTATGCTTTAAATCATGTGTACATTTAAGCCTCGGTATTGTTTACATTCTAATGCATCACTTGTACTAAGTGTTGTACAATAAGCAGCTTGTTAAATGGTACCTGTCTGCTAGTGTAACCTATTAATGTAATTCACTACTAGGAGGACTGTTACTTCTTCAGCATTCCAGCACTAAGTACACATCATACACTTGGCCAATGAAGAGGAGTGATTCAATCTTAAGCAACGGTCATGGTTCAGTGGACTGACCCAGACAGCCATATAGCTAAGCCAAACAGCTCTGGTTAGGGTACACTGCTAATTCTGTTTACGTTCAACATGCTGGGATAGAACCAAAGCCGCTCCACTACAATGTGGTCAGTGAGGTTACCAAGACTTGGCTAGACCAGGTATGCAAATTTACCATGCCCTTTTTTCAACCTATGACGGCATGATAGAGGAGAGGCTAATATTACGTGTAGAGAGAAGGACTGACTGGTGTAGGGGCGCAAATGCACAATGAGGGAATGATCAAGTCACACAACAACAGTGTGAATGGGCTGTTGCAAAAGAGAGCAATGTAAATAATTAGAGACATCTCCACACCATGCATGTGTTATGGAGCTCCTTTTATCTTATGCAGAATAGATGATCTAAGTGAAGTGAAGTCAAAATCCTAGTCAATTTGAGGGGTCTTTACCTGTCCTTCATGCATGTGTGTGTGAGACAGAGAATTTAACTGACCGTGGTGCATGAAGCCATTGTTGCAGAGCCCCACACCCAGCGTCACGGCGTCCTCTCGGGTCGAGCAGTCTCCCTGGGAAACCAAATCAATGACGCACACAGTCGGTCAGTTACAATGCCTGTTTACACCTTCTCATACACGGCAGGCTGCAGCACCGCTGGCCTGAGTTATCTATGTGTTTGTTGCAGTAAAGATGGTGATTTGTGAGCCAGTAAGCATTCATAAATATGTATAAAACAAAGACAATGAGAGATTGGAAACTGATTCTACATGTCCTTGGTTGTGCTCTTCAAGATCATTGATTGAAATTCAATTCAAGTCTATAATTAAACAGTACAATGACACAAAAAAAGACAGAAATGACAGTTATCATTTTATACACCCTTGGCGCCTTGTTTAGTATTATATGTATTTGGATTAAATGAAAGTATAATAAGACAATGCTTTTACCTGCAAAAGTAGCCAGTCAACCAGTTTGCTGGCAGGCACCACAGATTTAAAGGTTTTCAGATGGTGGTCTCTGTCCCTAAAGAAGCAAAAAATGTATTCATAAAATGTATTTTAACAGTACAACACAGGTGGCATGAAAGAAAAACACAGTTCACAGCCTGTAGATTTACATATACAGTAACATGTGTTTAATAGATAACAAAACCCAAAACCTCTCTGTGGTTAACAGCATCAACAGCGAACAGTGTCTGTTGTGTTTGTTATGTTGCATTTCTTGAGTAACAGACAAAAGACAATGTCGTCTCTATTTAGAGTCAAAGAAAGTAAAAAATATATAAATTTCTGTTCTTGCCATGACAACATCCATATCATGAGAATTATATATTTGCAGGTATAGTACTACATGTGCTCCATGTGTTCCAGACAGTCGTTCTATAGTTTTCTAAATCCTGCAAGAATTAATAATTTTATTATTTGAGCTGTTTTTTGTGAGATTACATGAACAACCACTGTGGACCAATCTGCTCAACATTTAACCATGTGAAACAGGAAACGCTAGAGAGGAAGTGTGGTTAGTTGTGTGACTCGACGGGTGTATCAGAGCCTATCAAATGAACGGTATAGTTGCTTTAACATCTCAATGTTGTGAGTAAGACATAGGGTGTGTCTGGACCACCCATATTGCAAACTGCCACATTCATAATGAAAGCCAAATCAAAATAACAGTTAAGTGTATATGTGGACAAGAAGTGTGCTGATTGATACTGCAGACAATGCCCTGAAACAACAAAAAAGTGTGCTGTTCTAGACATAATTTGCTGAGCAATGGTTTGCTGTATCAGGGAGGGCATCCTCCTCTACAGCATAAGACATCTGTGACATCAATCAAGATTGATTTCATTAGGTTTATATCGGTTTTATCATATGTTATGTCATGTGCATTTGAGTGTTATGAAACCAGCGGGTGCTTTGTCACTCAGAGTTAAATAAAACAGAGGCACTGTTTATTTATGATTTATAAAATGCAATACATCCATCACTCAAACGTTATATTTAATGGCTGCTACTTACAATGCCAATTTAGTGATGGATTAAAAAAGCAAGGCTATATTACATAATATCCTGCTGGCAAGCAGAGGGATTGCCTTTGTATGTTAATAGGATTTGTCCCCGGACCAAAAGCTCTTTGTTTGCACCGATGGCAGCCCCGGGCACTTCAACCAGCGGGTGAGTGATGTAGGGAGAGATAGAGGGGTGATGGAGGAAGAGTATGAAGGGAGGGGCTGTTCCAGATACAGAAAATGTGTGTGTGTGTGTGTGTGTGTGTGTGTGTGTGTGTGTCAGAGGGAAACGATGTGCGTTTCCTGTGCTTCTATTTACATTTGTACTTCTATTCTGACTCTTAGACCAGAAGAAAAACATTTTGGTAAAGTTGAGATCATTCTTCCACTTCCCACCGACCAAGTTCAGTTTCAGTGTTACAATTTCAATTTCTTTTAAGTTAACTCTAAGACATAGTTTTAGGTCTTGGGCCAATATTTACAATAATTATTATTGAATTATAATAAGACTTAGTTTAAATCAACAATTAAGGACTAATGGACAACTGCATTTGTTTATCAACATATGGGGTGTGTAACATTCAGGGGATGGAGTTTGTATATGTATATACTGTATACAGTAAAGTTTATATTTCTATAGTATGTGTACTGCGTTATGTAATGTATTGCAAGTAAAAACGTTTGTGTGTGAGAGAGAGAGAGAGAGAGAGAGAGAGAGAGAGAGAGAGAGAGAGAGAGAGAGAGAGAGCGCATGAAGAAGAAATAAAAAGTGATTTATCAGGGTTGAAAAAGTGTTTGCTGTCATCATTTGGACTATCACTTAACTCATGTAAGTATATACAGTATATAGTTACTAACATACATTCAGCAAACCCATAACACTGTAAAGATAACAGACAAATGCTCATAACATGTAGCTCTCCTTAATCTTTTAACAGGTACCCCATATAAACCTCCAGTCATGAAACCTGGCATCCTCTACCTTAACTGAATCTTATACATAAGAACCTACAGCAGCTCCAGCCTGGCTGGGAGTCCAAGTTGGAGAGGAAAGGGAGGTTTGAGGGCTCTCATTCCTGGCAGCACTACTGTTAGTTCAGTCATTACAGAAAGGGGTGACGTGGGCCGAATGCGAACCCTTCATGAATATGCATTCATGCACCTGGAGAGCGGGAACATTAGCATATGGAAGGAAAGCAGGAGAGGAGGAGAGAGGAGAGAGGAGAGAAGGGCAGGTACTTACTTGATAACAGGCGTGTGGAGGCTGTGAAGGCGGCAGTACAGCCGGACGCCCTAAAAAGGGAAGAAAAATGGAGGCGCTGAGTCATAGAACATACACACCTTGGGTAAGCAAGTACAAGCATGGCCAAGAGAATTAACTGTTGACTGTGAAAAGAGTTACCCCAAGGCTATCGTTTTAAGATAGAAGTTTCAAAATCATAGTCAAAGAATGGGATCTGAGACACAGGTAGGCCAACATAACCAATTGTTATGTCAGTTTTTTTTTTTATTTAGATTCTGACTGAGTTTTCTATGAGAATGGGATTCGTGCCTCCAGAGTATGAACGTTTGCATAAACTGTTGATATGTTGAACAAATGTAAACAATAATAGAATTCTTTAGACACTTTGGATACAGACAATACAGAATTTGGCAAATTTGAGCAAAGGTGCACTCGTTCCATTTTTGAATCATTCTAAAATCAATTCATTTGTACAATGATTTATAAGACTTAATATGAAACGCTTATATGCAATTTTCAAATGCAGCTTGTGCAGCCACTTATCTCTATTTCCTTGTAATTTACTGAATGTAAATCTGATGGATATTTACAATTTTATAATGACTATTGTCCTTGTAAAAAGGGCTATTCCTTTTTGTTTTTTACATTACCTATCAAACACCAATGATGATATCCTGATGTAGAATTCTAGTTACCTTAGACATGATGTCCTCCATCTCACTGCGGGCCTTGTAGGTACCATCGTCGTAGCGGAATCGGTACAACACCTGCTCGTTCTTGAACTGGTGCTTGTCCGACACTGAAATATCACCACAATGAGATAATGTCACCTCAGCTGGGGTTCATAATCTATCAACCTTAAGTATGCAATTTCTCCTTTCTTACATTTTGTTTTTATTTCAAAAAGCATTACGTTAACAGTGTAGGTTGTAGGTATCAGCGCTACTGCAAGTAGATACATATATCAGTGTCCATACTGTATGTACGGAGAACAAGGGATTTGCAGTGCGTTGAAATTTAATTTGCCTCTTCCACTCTTAACTGTGGAATAATTACGGAAAATAAAAACTGTGCTTTGAGATATTCTAGTCTTCCAAAAATGTCTAAATTGTCTCAAAAAAGATAAGAACATTGATTTTCCTACTTATTGTCACATTTAAATGGCTAGCATGTCTATAATGTCCACATGTATTTAGACATCAATTGTATTGAGTATTGAGTCCACTTCTTAAGAAACTTTGCACAGTAAGGTGAACAAAAGGCAGTCATAACTTTGTCTGGGCCTTTTCAAACATGCAAGTTTCATAATGTCGGGAGTATAGCTAAGCATTGGGTTTCCAATGTATTTTGTTCCCAACTTTTTTTTTTTTTTTACAAATTTCATTTGTAGAAGGAATTGGGGTAAGGGAAGAGGCGAGAAGCAAGATGTTTGCGGGAAACTCTGCAGTTGTAAATTCTGTCTGTGTTGGGTAAGCCATGAGATTCAAATATTTAACATAGCAGACAGCTGCCAATTCCAATAACATCTACATACTCGCATTAATAAAACAAAACATTTTTTTGTATCTATACTTAATCCAATAAAGAAAATTGAAAATGACTAATACATATGTACATACACAAACAGATGCATGTTGGAGAAGCAAAGAGGGAAATCTGCCAAAACAGAGGCAGTTTGGTTCTACCACAACAAGTTGGCATGGGCTCAAAAAATCTACTGGTTTTCTCAGTCTAGACTTAAAATGTCCTCATAAAACCAAAGGCACCACACAATCAGCCATTGTAAAGTGTCAAATGTGAAATTTAAAGCACATAAAATGATAGCTGAATTATTATGGGGGCAAAGGAGATGTCAAAATGACAAACATTCAAGTATGAACTGGTTTGATTTAGTGGCTCAAACATGCACAGCTGATTGGATAAAGTTTGCATTACATACTTTAAAATGCATGTGGTTGACAGTCTCTCTTTTTATGTGTCTCTTCACTTAACTAATGCGTGACTCAGAAAGGGTAGATGGACAGCTTCAATTTGCCACTCTGTCACATTACTTCTCTCTGTTGGATTTCTTTTCACCGACTAACTGATGACACCTACACTTTGCCTGCAGGGCCTGAGCCTCTACGGTTTGCCCACAAAGCCTCATTGCTACCCCACAGAGCCCTGCATGTTATCATTGTACCTCTCTGTGGTCGTAGGCTAGTGTGAGGGAAGATTTCAGAGTTTTTTCCACAGGTATTAAGGAATGTGAAGGTTGGATCTCAGCAAATTTCCCTGAGAGGGTGGTGTGTATACATTGTGACAGTGGTTTGCACTTACTATGTATAAAAGCCCCTTCAGCAACACTCTGGACAACTGTGTTCATACATTATGCATAGCTGTTTGTGTGTGTGTGTGTGTGTGTGCGCGCGCGCGCGTGCGTGCGTGCGTGCGTGCGTGCGTGCGTGCGTGCGTGTGTGTGTGTGTGTGTCATCCCTTAATGCATAATTCAAGTTGGTGGTCCTGTGAATGTCACACTCAAGACAAAATCAGAGAAGGGGAAATAATGTAAGACACATTTCCAGAATTATTATTACCAAACATTGCCTTTGGATCATGTTGGTTTCTACCCTAAAATTGTGTGCTCCAACAGGAAGTGGGTGGGACAAATTCATAACATGAATGAGTCAAACAATTACAGAAGAAGAATGTGAATCAGAGAAAACGAGAAGCAGTAAAACAAGGACAAGATATGACTAAAAAAACAAAAGAAAACATGAAAAGGGGAGCTACAAAAAGCATCAATATGAGTCAAAAGTATAAAGGAACAGAAGATGGGAGAGGTTTAACTAAAATAAACTCAAAATCAGACAGAGATCAAGGAAAGGAGAGAGAGAAATAAAGGATTTTGTTTTGTCTCACCATGGTGAATGATGCCATTTTCCAGCAAGGCCTGTCCC